>NC_091471.1:244702002-244984502 GCF_036971445.1 Narcine bancroftii
TTAACAGAACCAGAAATATCAATAAAAGAATTACATAAGAAATTGAAGGAATATGGAGAAGTGTCGGGATACAAGATTAACGCAGTGCCAATGAATAATGCGGATTTCTCAAAATTTAAGAAAGAATCACCATTCAGATGGCAAATGCAAGCAATACGATACCTAGGTATACAAATAAATAAAAACCTCGGCCATCTATATAAACTCAATTATTATCCACTAATGAAAAAATTACAGGACGACTTAGAGCATTGGAAAGACTTACCACTAAAACTAATAGGAAGGATAAACTGTATTAAAATGAACATTTTCCTAAGGATACAATACCTATTTCAGGCAAATAACAAATAAATTCAGGCAAATTTCAGAAAATAACAAGGAAATTTTTATGGAAAGGGGGGAAACCGAGGATAGCACTAGATAAATTAACAGAATGGTATAAACAAGGAGGCTTACAACTGCCAAACTTTAAAAAATATTATAGAGCCGCACAATTAAGATACCTATCAGATTTTTATCAAACAAGGGAAAAGCCAGATTGGACTAGATTAGAACTAGATAAAATAGGGGAGAAGATACCCGAACATATATTATATAAATGGGATGAAAAATTGGTACAACGTAGGAATTCTCCAGTATTACATCATCTGCTCAATATTTGGAAGAAGATTCATGTAGAAAGGAATAAAACAAATTACCAACTACCAAAACTAATACTGACGCAAAATCAGCTAATCCCTTTTACAATAGATAACCTTTCCTTTAGAGAATGGGAGAAAAAATGGATCAAAAGAATAGAAAATTGCTTTTCAGGAAATAAATTATTATCCTTTGAACAAATGAAGGATAAATATAATATAACTCACAATACAGTGTTGGCATACTACCAACTGAAATCCTACTTGAAGGACAAATTGGGAAGCAGTCTGAGGTTACCAGAGGGAAGTAATTTTGAATATGTGATTAGAGACACAATGATAATCAAAAAAATTATAACAAACATGTATATTAAACTACAAGAAAAGGAGAATGAGGAAACAAATGGTAAAACTAAACAAAAATGGGATCAAGATCTAAACATAAAGATAAAGAAAGAAACATGGGATAAGTTATGCTCAGGAACTATGAGAAATACAATAAATACGAGGTTAGTATGATACAATATACCTGGATACACAGGCTATATATTACACCTCAAAAGTTAAATAAATGGGACCCAACTGTATCTGACAGATGTTTTCGCTGTAAAAAGGAAATGGGAACAACAATTCATGCAATCTGGACATGTGAGAAAGTGAAAAAATTTTTGGAAGATCTACACCAGATATTAAATAAAATCACAAAAAGCAATATACCAAAAAACCCAGAGATCTTCCTCCTAAGTAACATAAAAAACAAAGAATTTGGACTTGATTTGGATGGTGCACAAAAAAGATTTGTTAGGATAGCCCTAGCTGTAGCAAACAAATGTATTATGTCAGCCTGGAAATTAGAAGATAACTTGAGAATACAACAATGGTATATAGAAATGAATAAATGTATTCCATTAGAAAAAATAACATATAATTTAAAAAATAATATTACAATATTTGAACAAATATGGGAGACATACACGAAACATAATAGAGAAAATCTACCGGGGATATCTACCACCTAAAATGACAGGAGAAGAGAATGAAAAGAATTGACTCAATGGAATTTCTTGTTTATTTTTATTGAGTGACAACATTGTTTGATGGGTTTAATGTATCTTAGATTTTGAACTTTAAATGAATGGGAGGGGAGGTAGGGAGGGTGGGATGGGAAGAGGGAGGGGGGGAGAAAACGACACTATATATTTGAAAAGGAAAATGTATGTATCTTGATCAATGTGGTTTATAATGTGGAAAAAAAAATAAAAAATAAATAAAAAAAAGAATGTGATTCCTTTTCTCTTTTTCTTTCTTTCCTTTTCTCTGTTTCTTTTCTTTATTGACTTTTCATGGAGGGTGGGAGATTATACGTTACATGTATCATAGATATTTATTTTTTAAGCTGCATTCAACTTTTTCTTCGTTTTTGTTGATTGTACGTTTGGCTTTAAAAATTAAATATTAAAAAAGATAAAGTAATTCCTATCATCAGTTGTCTGGAGTCATTAGGCAATGACTTGTTCTCTTTCAAGCCACGAATCTCCTCTTTCAACCTTTTGCATCTCGATAACGCTGAATCCCTTTCTTCGAAAACTGTACTCATTTCTTCTGCAGTGATTTCTTTCTTCAGCAGCATGGATTCAATGCTTCGAATCTATGCTGCTGAAGACCCAACTGCGCTGGGTGGGTCACGTCTCCAGAATGGAGGACCATCGCCTTCCCAAGATTGTGTTCTATGGCGAGCTCTTCACTGGCCACCGAGACAGAGGTGCACCAAAGAAGAGATACAAGGACTGCTTAAATAAATCTCTTGGTGGCTGCCACATTGACCACTGCCAGTGGGCTGATATCGCCTCCATCCGTGCATCTTGGCACCTCACAGTTCGGCGGGCTGCAATCTCCTTTGAAGAAGACTGCAGAGCCCACCTCACTGACAAAAGGCAAAGGAGGAAAAACCCAACACCCAACCCCAACCAACCAATTTTCCCTTGCAACCGCTGCAACCGTGCCTGCTTGACCCGCATCGGACTTGTCAGTCACCAACGAGCCTGCAGCAGACGTGGACATACCCCTCCATAAATCTTTGTCCGCAAAGCCAAGCCAAAGAAAGAAGATTTTTTTCTTCCTCTTGGTTTTAGGAATTTTATTTGCAATTAATTCTCCATTCTTGTCAACTTTCAAAATGGAAGGATCATCAGATTCAGTTTTGTTTCCAAGTATTTGCTTCATTCCTGCTTTTGCGATTTTCTCACTATGCATCTGTGCACATTTTTCTAACCCGTGTTTATCATTACAGAACAAACATTTTCTCTCAACAGGTGAACTTTAGTTTTCTTTCATTTCTTTATCTAACACTGTCAGAGAGGTGTCAAATGTACATTTCTTCAATTTTGGTTGAAGAAACGATTTGGACCTTTCAATTTCTTTACTCGTGGTTCGAGTACACTTAATTCCATACACTGGATCTGTAACAACGCCCATTTGTCCTTCAGTGAAATCCACCAGATCCTTAAAAGCAGCTGCCACCTTGATAGTTCACAACTTGTCTTCTCCATAATACTTCCATCCAGTTGGGTAATTTGTCTACTGAGTTTATCATATTCTGAGGTATGTTAAGCTCTCCAAGATGGCCAATCTCTGACATGACGTTGCAAAACCCTCTCAGGAAGAGAGTGTAAGTTTGTAAACCATTCGTGTCCTCAGGTCTTATTGACGACCATGAAAGAGCCTTCTCTATATAAGCTCTAGAAATTCGATACTTGTAACCAAAATGTTTCCCTTACAACCACTTGGCCATTGCGAATCCTTGATCCGGAGCCATACGCTGGCAACGCTTTACATGTTCTCATGGTTGTCCACTCATGAACTGAAGCAAACACTCTAAATGATCCTCCGACTTTTAATTTCAATGCCACGTTCGAAACTTTTCATAAACCCTTGAAATTGAAGGGGGCCACCATCAAAAATTGGAATTTTTATCTGGGGTAGAGAAGAGAATGTCTGTAACTAAATTAAAAATGGAGTCATTTCATCTGGTCCTGTCATGCCGAAGTTTACGATACCTCGTCCACCCCGGATTTCTGCTTCTGGGTATGACCCTATAAGAGATGGCATTTTGCTCCCAACTTTGACTGATGTGGCAATCATTGGGCTTTGATCTCTGGCTCCTTGGATCCACCTCATTAATTCGGGATCTGATTCACCTCACATCTGCAGCAGTGATTCGGCCCCTCCTCTGCCTGGTTCAAGGCCAAGTCCAAATTGTGTCTCTAGCACTGGCTCTGAATTAAATCTCAATCTGGTTAGTCCTTGATCAAGCACTTCTTGGGGTCCTATCTCCAGCTCATCCCCGGGCCTAAACCTGTCTACTTCAGGACCAAGCCCATATGGCGGCAATAGCGCTAGTTCAATTTTGTACCTAGACCCATCTATTTCAAGACCAGGCCCTGACCGTGGTTCTAACGCTCTGGCTTTAGCATCTAGTAGCTTCCTTTCTTAGAGTTCTTCAAGGAAACCTGATGCTTTTGATAATTTACTCCGAGAGCCAGATACCATTGAACTTTCCAGTGCTTGTGACCTGGCCTCATTAAGTAGTAATTTCTTTGTCCAGATCCAGTTGCCTCATTTGCCTTTGTAGCTCTCTTGCCTCCATTTTTAGCTGCTCCTCTTTCACCATTTCCTCTTGACATCACCGCTGTGGTGGGACTACTGTTAATACTGTTTGTATGTGAATGGCTCGCTGATTGTACTCGTGGCCCCTCCCCCTTGACTCCATAATCCCCTCTCCCCCAGAACAAGCTCGGGTCAGCAACATGAGATGTGCCTTCCGCTTACGGTAATAAAGTTGACACGCCATCAATAACTCCAGAGCCGATCAGTCAGGTAACTTCCGGTCTTTGGAGCTATGGGCCGCTCTCATGTCCGCCTTACCCACTCCTCTTGCAGCATTTCCTCTTGTCATCTTATCTGCTCCTCCTTATTTTCTAAATTCAATTCAAGCTGAAACATTTTCCTTTTCACTTTAAGAGTGGCGGTCTCTGTTTGAACATTTAAATGCATAGATTCTGCACTTGAAACTCTGGAGCTCTTCCTACTGGGAATATTTGATGCATTATCGTATGATTTTATTAAGTCCTGTATGTCTGATGATACTTCAGTCTCCGACTGACTATGTCTCCATCTTGTGACATTAGCTGCAGCCAACTCTTGAGATTTCAGCCTCCAATTTTCTTCATGCTTTCACAGTAATGCTCGGAGGGGTGTACCCCACCCAACTGTTTCTTTCCCTTATCCATGCCCTTCATCAATCTTGCTTGAAGAGCCTTTTTAAAAAAAATTCCCTTGGTATCTAATTCCCGCCCTTGCAGTTCTATGATGAGTTACTTTCATTTTCTCAACACCTAATTTCTTAGCAACTGCTTCTTTTCCGTCCTGCCATTCGTCACACTCAGATATCGGCATGCACAACAATCTTGGCAAAAACCAAAACAGTCCATCGGATAAGTGGGTCTGTGGATTCTGGGTCCGCAGGGTGCTCGCACAAAATGACTAACTTCAACTACAATCTTGGTTGGATTGTTCTTTAATCTGCAGATTGGATTACTTTCATTCACTGCTACTACTGAAATGCCATTCAGGGGGTCAGTGACAAACGTCTCCCCAGGACAGCTACAATACATCCTTTTTTATCTTGATCCGTAGCGTACTGAATAATGTTACACCAGTCAGAAAAGACCTCAACTTTTAATATCCACTAGTTAATTCCTCACATATACAAAGTATCTCTAAGTTAGTACGCTTGCTATATAATATTTTACTAATTATAAGACCATAGCTGTGAAGTCTCAGGGGGATAATCAGTGCAGGTGCAGATCAACAAGTGCTCTATTGTTCTCTCAGATGTTGCTGCGACCTTCATTGGTCTGACATATTTTGTGCGTCAGCTTTTTGCTAATTTATTTGTTCTGCTGTTTTCCCATCATGTTGTAAAGCCCAACTACTCTATACTAGCCCCTAGCCCTACCTACAGTTGAGCCAACTTCTTCAAATCCAATGCCCCAAACAGTGTTCTAATCTGTATTAAACACAGAATGTTGAGCACTTCATACAATGGTTTTGATTGTTGGGTTTTTTTTTCCCCCCAAGATGCTCTCAACGGAGCCCAATTAATCCAGTCTGGTTCCAACTTTCAGTTATTTTCCATTTCATCTTTCGTTTGACTAATGAGTCAATAGTCCAGATTTTCTTGTACTTAAGAATGTTGCTTGGAATTTCGTCTTCTATTGAATAATAGCATCCCCTCTATTGACTAAGTTGTAATGACTATCTTTCAGTTTTGGGGTCCCTTATCTTAGAAAGGATTTAATAATATTGGAGAGAGTTCAGAGAAGATTTACCAGGTTGATTCCTGGAATGCAAGGGCTAACACATGAGGAACATTCAGCGGTATTTGGACTGTATTTATTTGAGAGGGGATTTCATAGAACGATTTCAAATGCTGAAAGGATTGGACAGAGTGAATAAAATGTTTCCCTTGGTGGGTTAATCCAGGCTAAGAGGGCATAGGCTTAGAATTAGAAGGTACCCATTTAAAACAGAGATGAGGAGAAATTTCTCTTGTGAAATTTGTTGCCACATACAGCTGTTGAGGCCGGATCATTGGGGGAGATTGATAGGTATCTAATCAGTCAAGGTATCAAGGGATATGGGGGAAAGGTCAGAACTTGGAACTAGATGAGAGAACAGTTTAGCTCCGGGGGATTTGTGGAGCAGACTTGATAGGCCGAATGGCCTGCTTCTGTTCCTTTATGATATAGTCATCTATAGAGTCTGGAATTCCTTTATTTATGATTCGCTCTTCATAAATGATCGATGACAAAGTTGACTAGAGATTTTTCAACGGTTCATTATACTTTGTGAAGGTTTATTATACCTTGTATAAGTTTGATATTCCTTATCAACTTTGATACACGATTGAGATGATGGTTAATACATTACTTAAAACGTGATGGATGTGGTCAATAAAATTTTCAGGTCTAAGCTCTAGACTCTACATCTCCTCAGAATAAAGAACAAGTTGAAATTGGTTGTCTTATCTTGAAACTACGCAGAATGACCTTGGTCTCACACAAGCTACATTCAAAACAATCAGCGGAATTCTCTATCACTGGTAGCCCTGGGTCTACAAGTGATTTTAACGCCTACAGCATGGGCTCATTGGCCAGATGGGCCTGTTACCATTTGATATGTCTAAGTTTAATATTTAAATAAAAATAAAATATAAATGTTTAATGTCTGTATGATGGGTATAAAATGCAAGTAAGCTTTTTCCACTGGGGGTAGGTGAGATACAAATCAGAGGACATGGGTTAAGGGTGAATGGGGAATAATGTAATGGGAACATACGGAGGAACTTCTTCACACAGAGAGCAGTGGGAGTGTGGAATGAACTGAAATGGTGGATATAGGCTCACTTTTAAGATTTAAGAAGAATTTGGACAGAAGCATGGATGGGAGGGGTATGGAAGGCTATGGACTGGGTGCAGATCAGAAAAATAGTTTAGCCACGAACTACAAGGGCTAAAGGGCTTGTTTTTCTGCAGTAATGTTCGATGGGAGTCCAGTGCCGAGGACCTTGGTTACAGAAGGCATGGTTACCGAGTGCAGAAGATCAGTGTGTAGAAGAAATTTGGATGAATGCTGCAGATTTAGAGATAGATCCAAAAAACACCGTTAGAAGCAGCCCCTATTAATGCATCCTTTCAATCGTGGTATTCTTCTTACCCCATTAGGAAAGAGGCACAGGATACACAAGACTCGTACATCCAGGTTCACGAACGGTGGCTATTCCCTCTACCATCAGACTCCTCGAAACAAACTCAGTCAGAGACTCATTTAAGGACCGTGACTTAGTTCATTAGGTTACTTAATAATTATTTTTCTGTATTTGCAGTCTTTATGTTTCTTTCTCTGTTTATATTTCACTCTTGAGTACAGTTACCAATAAGTGGAGACTCTGCCTCGCCCACAGTAAAAAGAATCTCAGGGTTGTATCTGATGTCATTCATGTACTCTGACAATAAATTTGAATTTTGGGTTTGACTTTGAACTTTGGAGGGAACATTACAGCACAGAAACAGGCCTAGTCTGTGCTGAACCATTTTTTTCTGCCTAGCACCCAGCTCATAGCCCTCCATACCTCTCCCATCCATGCACCTATCCAAATTCTTCTTAAATGTTAAAATTGTGCCCAGAATCACCACTTCAGCTGGCAACTCATTCCACACCCCCACCACTCTCTGTGTGAACAAGTTCCCCCCATGTTTCCCCTAAACATTTCCCCTTTCACCCTTTACCCATGTCCTGTGGTTTGTATCTCACCTACCCTCAACGGAAAAAGTCTACCTACAGTATATTTACTCTGCCTATCCCCCTCATAATTTTAAATTCCTCTATCAAATCTCTTCTCATTCTTCAATACTCCAGGGAATAAAGTCATAACCTGTTTAACTTTTCCCTATAATTCTTGATGCCGTTCCTGCACATTTCACTCTACCTTTTGACCCTAAGCTGTTGGTGACAATTCTATTTGTTTCCAATAGCTTTCAAAGAATTGACTGGGCATATCGGGGATTTATAACTTGATTAATTCCGCAGGGGTATGCAAGACCGCTTAGCCAATCTGTCAGTCCTCAGGTGCAATGCCATCTCTTGCACATCCCCCGACACAGGAACAAGTTGTCAGGGAACTCAGCTCAGAGACAAAGGCACTGCTTCCAATTGGATCTGACAAGTCAATTTCAGTCCAGAGAATACATCTTGGCAGCCTCGAAATGGTGAAAGAGAGCAGAGAATTCACAGATTAGTGGGAGCCAACAGGGATTTTAATTGATGTCTAAGCTGGTTCAGAGCCATTGCATTGCTGAGCTGACCCAGACTGCATGACTCAGTGTCAAGCTGAACCTGTTTACTGCATGGTGTTCAGTCTAGTCCAAGCCAACCAGAAGAAAGCTAAACATTTGCTCATTTGCAAAGAATGAAGAAAGCAATCACGAAGGAGGCTCTCCAGCGGCTATGCTTTGCTAGGAGTTTGAGGAGATTTGGTCTATCACCGAAGACTCTCAAAAACTTCGACAGGTGTGAACATTCTGGCGGATTTCATCGCTACCCGGCATAGAGGTGCCAATGCTCAGGGCAAGAAAAACTTCTATAGGCCTATTAACACGACTTGTGGCATCATGGGCACCAGACTTCACTCCAATGTGGACATCGACAAGAGGCGGTGTCTTAAGAAAGCAGCTTCTATCCTCAAGGACCCCCCCCCCCATCACCCAGGCCATGCCCTCTTCACTCTGCTACCATTAGGTTAAATGTAAAGAAGCCTGAAGTTGAGCACTCAGCGACACAAGGAGGGCTTCTTCCCCTCCACCAGCAGATTCCTGAATGGACAATGAACCACCTCATTTTGACATTTTGTGCACCATTTTTTAATTTATTTTTGTAAAGTGGTTTATATAAATGTTTACACTTTGATGCCACCACAAAATGATATATTGGACAATAAATTCTGCTTCTGATTCTGGCTGAGTAGATTAAATCCTGTCTGCATTCCTCTTTTAACTCCAGGGGAACCTCCACAGAATATGCCCTTTGGCTCAACTTGTCTATGCTGAACAAGGCTATTCCGACTTGCTTGCATTTAAGTCCAGATCCTTCAAAGCCCTTCCTATCATGAAATCTCTCCCAATGTCTTTCAAATGCCAAGATTTTACTTGCTTCTACACTTTGGTTTCAGATATGGAATAGCCTAATTGATTAAATGTGGACTTACAGCACGGTAACAGGCCCTTTCAGCCCATGAAATTGCTGCCCAATTGCATCCAGTGGACCTACAATCTACAGCACTTTTTTTTAACAGTGGGATGATATCGGAAGACCCGGAGGAACCCCACAGGAAAAAATTCTTTAGAAAAATCGCAGGATTCGAACCCCAGTCCCTGTCGCTGGCACTGCAATAGGCCATGTTCCCCTTGAGTCTCCCTCCTAACCTGCACCTTCTAGTTTGTCACGGTCACGCCTTGGTCGGGAGTGGCACTGATGTCATGAGCGACGTGATGCGCGGGAGTAGTACGCAGGTATGTTAAGTGTTGGTATATGGGTGATGAATCTCGGATGCAAGAGGAGGAGAATGTCAGGATCACCTGTGTGCTGGTGAGCCAATGCGAAGGTTAGAGGCATTTAGCTGGGTGGTGTTGGGTGAGCTGAAGAATGCAAAGTATCTAGTGGATAATGAGAGAAAGTGGATTTCATGCTGTGCTGAAAGAAACAAGTGAGTGTATTCGTTATTTGTTTGTAACCTGTGGCAACTCAGCACAGATACAACTTTTTGTCTCGCCTGACCTCAGTGGAAAAAGCCTGCTTGCATTTACCCTATCAATACCCCATCCACACCTCACATAAAGTACCTCCGCCAAATCTCCCCTCATTGCCTGATGCTCAAGTGAATAAAAACCCAAGCAATGTAATACTTCCCTGTAACTCAAGATGCGGCAACATCCTTGTAATATTCTCCGCAATCTCTCTCAACTGATGCACGTGGCAATAAACTCTCTACATCCAGGTGAAGCCTCCCCCTGTTCATAGACTGAACAGTCAGTGGGAAAACATTCACTGCATTCATTGGAGCATCAAGCCAAATGAAATCTGTGCCTTCTCATTGATGGTCCGAGTTATTGTCATGTAATACGACATTTAGAATGTAATGTATATGACATTCTTTAACTTTTGTCTTACCATAAGGCCAGCAGAGAGTCACCACATTGTCCAGTGTCCCTCATAGAAACCTACAGCACCTGGTGTTCCCAGGCGGTCTCGCCTCCAAGTACTGAGTGATCCTGAGCCTGCTTAGCTTGCGAGATCAGACTGCCTGGTAAAACCAGGTGCCGCAGGCATCTCATCACATACAATCTTGAGATCCTTCTTCCTGCGGGCCAGGCCTATTTCTAATTATCAGTACTATAAACTGTACTCAAGTAAAAGAAATGCAAACAAACTGTGCAAATACAGAAATATAAATATTCAATATAAACAATGAGCAAAGTATGAGCTGTTAAATGAGCTTCTGAATAAGGTATAGGAGCCTGAAGACGAGCACCCAGTGGCACAAAAACGGTTTCCTCCCCTCATCCATCAGATTTCTGAATGGACAGTAAACCACAGACACTATCTCGCTTTCTTTTATTTTTGCACTAATTGATTTATTTTCAAAAGTCAGTTATAGCAATATTTGGACCTGTGATGCTGCCACAAAGCAATGAATTTCACGACATATTCACAACAATAAATTCTCATTCTGAATGAGTTTATTATTCAAGAGTCTGACGGTGGAGGGTAGCAGCTATTCCTGAACCTGATGGTACTGGTCTAGTGGGCACCTGTACCTCTTTCCTTATGATAGCAGCGAGAATATATCCTAGGTGGTGTGGATCCTTGATCCGGCAATACTTTGTGAATCGTTTGAGGAGATTCGGTCTATCACCGTGGAGAGCATTCTGGCTGGTTGCATCACTGCCTGGTATGAAGGCGCCAAATCTCAGGACAAGAATAAACTCCAGAGGGTTGTTAACTCGCCCTGCAACATCACCAGACTTCACTCCATTGAAGGCATCCACATAAGGCGGTGTCTTAAAAAAAAGATTCTCTATACTTAAAGATCCCCACAACCAGGCCACGCCCTCTTCACTCCTCCAGGAAGGAGGTACAGGGGCCTAAAGACGAGCACTCAGTGGCACGAGGACAGCATCTTCCCCACTGCCACTTCCGAATGAACCAAAGACTCTGCCTTACTTTTCGAGCACCATTATTTTTATTATATATTATGTTTGTAAGATGGTTCATAATATGAATGTGATATTATCGCAAAACACCACATTTGCAGGGTTTTTTTTCTCAGAGGCATTGGTTCCCCCCTCCCCCACCACCCCCCCCCCCACACACACACACACACACACACACACCAGGTCAGCGCACTTTCCACTACTCTTCGCAAGGTTTGCTAGGGTTTCTGATTTCATACGAACCTCCACAAACTCCTGAGAAAGCAGAGGCACCAACGGGCTTTCGCCACGATGGATCCAGGAAAGGCCCTCTGACAGTTGACTGAGTCGTCAATCCATCACGGTGATATCAACTGCGGCTTAATAGTCCACCAGGATATTTCTGCCGAGAGTCACTGCCCGACTTGTGATGTTTGAGGACATCCGCTGCTGAACTAAACTTCGGGATGGAGGGCAAAGGAAAAATAAATCATTCAATTAAATCCTGTCTAAAACACAAGGTAATAGTACTCCTCATTGGAAAAGAGAGGATCTGGCAACATATCATTCTTAACCCCACAAGGCATGCCTTGGCTCCTCTGTATTAGACAAGTTCACTGACAGGGACATAGTTTCCACAGTGGTAAATACATACCATTTTATGGAAAGAGATTAATCATATGCCATCTGCGGACTTAGCTCAGCATTGCTGTTGCTTGGTCACAAGAGAGCACGTCAACAGTTTTATAATCTCATCTATCAGCCAAGGCTGACCGGTCGGACCATAAAAAATGCAGCAAGAGCGGGCGAGGCTGTTCCACTTTGCTGTAAGGTCATGGGTGATAGGACAGTCAGCTCGGACTCCCAGTTACCCCTGAACCCTCTTGACCGAAAGCGATGGACCTATTAAATGATTCAACCTCCAGATCTCTTGAGCTCAGAGCATTCCAGATGTCCTCCTCTGTGGTGATATTCCGCCCCCCCCCCCCCACCCCACCCCTTGTGGCGATACAACCACAACACTGGCTGCGCTCCCACCGGCCTACTGCAGGGGGAAACCAACCACTGTACCTGCAGGTGGGAAACCTGGGAGGCTTACCCCACCTGGCCGGCTGTCAATCACCGGCCCATATAAAGATAAAGATTAGCCGGCCCCTCCCGGGGTCTGTCGGACACGAGGAGTCAGCAGAGGACAGTCGGGCACATGTGGAGCCATCAAGATGTGACAACTGGTATGTAGAGAGTTTAAGTCGATTAAAGCCTGGAGTACAGACTTTCCTCATGTTTTGGGTTTGCTGGCTGCACCACTCCCCCACATACAGAATTGCCCACGGGAGGACCACCAACATTACCACAGAAACATACACTGCAATGAGGTCACCTCTTCTTTTGTTCAGCACTTCTGAGTACCGGTTCAATTCCACTAAATGCAGATCCTAGATTTATTTGGTGCCTCTCAAAGTCGTGAAATGTTTCATTCCACAACTTAATTTACACGAAATTTCCTTTAGCCTGATGTAAAGCAAAGATTTACCATCAATACAAATTGACCGCCCCCCCCCCCCCCACCCCACCCCCGGCTGTCAGAGAAAGAGAAGCAAAAGAGAATCCCTTCAGAGTCAGATTCATCTCCAGCACTACACAGACTTCAGTCCAAACTTCCAACACGGTCAAAAACCCTTCAGCGCTCTTGGCACTGTATCGCATCCCAATTCTGACGCCTGGTACCCCTTAAGCCAATCTCCAGCAGTCCTCAGCCTGGTGGGAGTTGTGGTGCTGCTGTCGCCAGCGGCCCACCGCCTGTGTGGGTTCCACGCCTCAAGCCACCAACAGCCTGTGGGTTCTTCAGCTTCAGAAACCCTCATAGGTCTCCTCTGCTTCTCCTCCTCAAGCGGGCGGTGGTCTCCCTGTTACTGGTGCTCTGTGCCAGTCCTCTGCAACCCCTCGAGGGTGCTGCTGGGCACAGGCTTTGTGGGCCGAGTCCCCCATGGTCGTGGGATTTTAAAATAAACCACCAGTGGCTCCTTTGACGGGCTGTTGAAAGCCTGCTAAAGGAGCCATCTGTAGCTGAGCTGTGTGGTAGAACCCTGTGGAGCAGCGCTGTGTCTTCACTCCCCGCTATCAGCCAGGTCCTCAACAGCGACAATGCTGCCATTACCGCGGCACCAGCATTTTTGTTCATGGACTCAATTCCCAGAACCTCACTGAAGAATTGAAGGGCCTTTACTTCTTATATTACTTAGAAGAAAGATCTCTGGATTTTTTGGTATGTTATTTTTTGTGATTTTATTTAATACCTGATTTAGATCTTCCCAAAGCTTTTCCACTTTCTCACATGCCCAAATTGCATGTACTGTTGTCCCGTTTCCTTCTTACAGCGAAAACATCTGTCTGATACTGTTGGGTCCCGTTTATTTAACTTTTGGGGAGTGATATATAGTCGGTGTAACCAATTATATTGTATCATGCGTAACCTCGTGTTTATTGTATTTCTCATAGTTCCTTAGCTGTACAAAAAAAAATGTATTATGTCAACCTGGAAATTAGAACATAACCTGAGAATACAGCAATGGTACGCAGAAATGAATAAATGTATTCCATTGGAAAAAATAGCATAATTTAAGAAATAACATCACAGTATTCGAACAAATTTGGGAACCATACATGGAACACAACAGAGAAGTCCTTCCGCGGACCTCCACCACCTAAAATGATAGAATGAGAAGAAGACGAAATGAACTGACCCAGTGGGTAAAAGTAGATGACACAAATTTCTTGTTTATTTTCATTGTGTGATGACATTGTTCAATGGGTTTAATGTATCAAATATATTGAATGTTGAATGAGTGGGGAGGGGGGGCATGAAGGAGGGAGGGAAGGGAGGGGGAAAAGGGGAGAAAATGACACTGTATATTCAAGAGGGAAATGTTTGTGTGTATTTTGGTCAGTATGGTTCATAGTGTGAAAAATAAAAAAAAATTAAAAAAAGAAGTGAAGGGCCAAAACACAGAGAGATAGGAGAAGGAAGTCCCTGTTTTGCCCTTCGAAGATGCTCTACCTGTCAATACAACTGTGGCTGGTTCACAGTCTCATGTAACCGCTCTCATCCTGGAACATCAAATGGCTTTTATGCGTAGGAATCTACCTCCATCATAACTGGATTCCTGCGAACGTCTGTGGTGGAGAATTCTACAGATTCTCCACCCCTTACATCCAAACCAGTCTGCTAAACCTTGAGCCCTGGTTCTAGTCTCCCAGCCAGGGGAAATATCCTCTTGAAATCTGATGTTGTTTTTATTTCTAAATCTGCAGTGGGAAAAAAGAATGTTGGTACGTATGTAGATTGTAAAATGTAATGTGACAATATACTCATCAATCTCATTACCTCATTTTATACACTTCTTAAGGCAAAGACTGACAGGTTGTTGATTAGCCAGGGCATCAAAGGTTATGGGGAGAAGTCCGGGCAATGGGGCTGAGTGGGAAAATGGATCAAATTTTACATTTTTAAATTAAATTTAAATTTAGACAAACCTTCTGGCCCACAAACCCAAATATCCCTTCTTTTTTAAAAAAAATAATTTTCCACAAAAATTTGAAAACCATGGTATAATGTACAGAAAAGGTGATAAAGTAATATACAGGTACACAATCCTTTATCCAGAACCCATGGGGGACAGTGTTCCAAATTTTGGATTTTTCCAGATTTCAGAACGAAAACCAGCTGCCCCAGATTTAAGGCCATCCAAGTTGTGCTGCCTTATCCACCCCCACCCCCTTCCAGTCGTGCTGGTGTCTCTCCCCCACCACCTTGCCATCCCAAGTCATGCTGCTGTCTCTACCCCCCATCCACCAGAGTTGCGCTGCCATCTCTCTCAACCCTGACCGCCTGAGTCACGCTGCCATCTCCCCCCCCCAACCCGCCTGAGTCACGCTGCCATCTCCCCCCCCCAACCCGCCTGAGTCACGCTGCCATCTCCCCCCCCCCCCAAACTTGTTGCACTGCTGTCTCTTCCAGCACCAGGAAAAAAATGCCGATTTTTGGAGCTTTCTGGATTTCAGATGTCCGGATAAAGGATTGTGTACCCGTATATTGTCCTTTAATAAAACAATCAAGTACTTTCAAATTAATTCAACATTTCCATATATTGACAGTTACAATGAGTAAGGAAAAAGTTAATGCATTAAACAAAAAAAATCTAACTCTGATGGGAAAAAACGATTTTAAAAAATCCCAGTAAACGAAAACAGCTGGTCAATCCACTCTGAGAACAATACCAAATATCCCAATGGGCCTACAACCCCCGTAAGTTTTCGGAGGGTGGGCGGAAACCTACGCAGGTCACAGGGAGAGCGTACAAATTCCTTGCAGATAGCGGCGGATTCAAACCTCTGTAATCTTCTCTTTGGCTTGGCTTCGCGGACGAAGATTTATGGAGGGGGTAAATGTCCACGTCAGCTGCAGGCTCGTTGGTGGCTGACAAGTCTAATGCGGGACAGGCAGACACGGTTGCAGCGGTTGCAGGGGAAAATTGGTTGGTTGGGGTTGGGTGTTGGGTTTTTCCTCCTTTGCCTTTTGTCAGTGAGGTGGGCTCTGCGGTCTTCTTCAAAGGAGGTTGCTGCCCGCCAAACTGTGAGGCGCCAAGATGCACGGTTTGAGGCGAGATCAGCCCACTGGCAGTGGTCAATGTGGCAGGCACCAAGAGATTTCTTTAAGCAGTCCTTGTACCTTTTCTTTGGTGCACCTCTGTCACGGTGGCCAGTGGAGAGCTCGCCATATAACACAATCTTGGGAAGGCGATGGTCCTCCATTCTGCAGACGTGACCTACCCAGCGCAGCAGGATCTTCAGCAACGTGGACTCGATGCTGTCGACCTCTGCCATCTCGAGTACTTCGATGTTAGGGATGAAAGCGCTCCAATGAATGTTGAGGACGGAGCGGAGACAACGCTGGTGGAAGCGTTCTAGGAGCCGTAGGTGATGCCGGTAGAGGACCCATGATTCGGAGCCGAACAGGAGTGTGGGTATGACAACGGCTCTGTATACGCTTATCTTTGTGAGGTTTTTCAGTTGGTTGTTTTTCCAGACTCTTTTGTGTAGTCTTCCAAAGGTGCTATTTGCCTTGGCGAGTCTGTTGTCTATCTCGTTGTCGATCCTTGCATCTGATGAAATTGTACAGCCGAGATAGGTAAACTGGTTGACCGTTTTGAGTTTTGTGTGCCCAATGGAGATGTGGGGGGGGGGCTGGTAGTCATGGTGGGGAGCTGGCTGATGGAGGACCTCAGTTTTCTTCAGGCTGACTTCCAGGCCAAACATTTTGGCAGTTTCCGCAAAACAGGACGTCAACCTCTGTAATAGTGCTGTGGTAAACAGTGCGATAACAGTGCAGTCCATCAATCTGATCGTGATTTCTGCTCCAACACCTTCTGGTCTTGATCTCGGTGACAAGGGGAATGAACTTAGCTTCTCCAGTCTCTCCTCATATCTGAAATGCTCCATCCTTTGGAACCTCATCTCAGCAGGTCAAGCTGTGCCCTTTAAGTAGCAAAGGAGCCCTTATGGAAAAATGTCGTCAGCCATCCGAACAGAAGAGTGGGGGGTGGGGGGAGGTGTGGTCATGAAGTCAGGAGGTAATAGTGGAGAAGGGAAGGAGGGGACAGCAGCAATCAAGGGGAGGAGGGATGGCTGGAGGAAGGGAGGGAGTAGAACTGGAAAGGGGAACAGGAGAGGAGATTAGGTTAGCAGAAACCAGAAAAGTTAATGCCATCTGGCGGGAGAGCATCCAGGTGGAAAATCAGGTGTTCTTCCCCCAATTTACAGCTGGTCTTGGTGGGATAATACTTAAGACCATGTGAGTGTGGGAATGTGACACAGGACTGAAATGGAAGGTCCCTCACTGGTGCAGATGGAGCGAAGGTGCTCTGCGATCTCCTAGCTTCCATCCGGTCTCTCTGATGTAGAGTAGGCCACAAAGGGAGCACCGAATACAGTAACTCAATCCTCTGGACACACAAATGAAGCAAACAAACCTTTCAAGTGTTGCTTCAATCGGAATGCCTGTTTGGGGCCCTTTTTCGGGGTATTCAAGAATCTCTCCGGACCTATCACATCCTTCCTGTGGTGTGGTGGCCAGAGCTGCACCCAGTACTCAAGCCATGCCACGTAAACCTGGGAGTGCAACCTCCTTGCTTTTGCCTGACTTATGGTCTGTATCATTTATCCGTATGTGTACGTGTGGTTTGCACTCTTTCGGACCATGGGCTGGTAAACTCATTGGCTTGTCCTGGTGAACCAGATGACAAATAAACTTGAACTTAGAACTTGAAAGTCAGCATCCGGTGGTTGACTCACTGCCCCCTTCATTCTTTGAGCGAAGGAACAAGCTGAGGGAACATAGTACGTTGGCCACCTGAGCAATCTGTGCTTTTCAAAGGGGATAAATTATTCTGCAACATTTTTGCCACTAGATCAGTCAGGACAATAACGTGCTGCCATTAATATGTTGAACGTGTCACTGGGACCAGTACCTTTGCAGATTTCCTGTCAAATAGTCATGATAGCTGTTGTGAATTCAGTGAAGGTTAAGTTCCATGTGTGACAGCAATGATAATGTGATGTGGGCCTGACCCAGATCAATATGCTAAGGAGCCTTCCATTCTACATTTGCATCTGTCAGGCTCGTATGAGCCCATGTTTGATCAAATCTGAGGGGTGCATTCAAAAGCAGAAGATGTGACCTTTACCTGATTCAATTACCTTTTATCTCATCTGCCTCTGCTCTGCGCTGCTCCCCAGTCCATTCCAGCCTCAGCGTGAAGGTTCTAATTGTGCTGCTTCCCTTTGCATTCTCACCCCACGTTACAGGAACAGCTTCTTCCCCTCCACCATGCGATTCCCGGATGGAACACTGGCACTACCTCACCGGTTTTTTTTTTCTCCTCCTTTGTACAGATTTTTTTTTAAATAGCGTAATTTACAGAAATGCAATCGATAGCAATTTTTGCGCCTGCGACGCACAATAGCAACAGGTTTCGGCGACGTGTTTGTGACATTAAAACCCGATTCTGATTCTCATGACTATCAGGGCAGAATTGTTGGCCATGAATGGAGTCTCTGAGTTTCAGTGGCAGCTCTGATTGCGGGCAATGCCTGTATGAGTAATTAGATGGGAATTTTGCCAACCGAAATGGCTGGATGAAAGTGAAAACTCTTCGCAATATCTCCATGTATTCAACACAATCAAAACTCATAAGGTAGAGATGCTTTAATACTGGCTACACACTGAAATTAATTTGATGAATGCATTGGTTATGAGGATGACTCCTTGCCTCATAACCTGTCAATAATGCGGAAGGTTTATAAAACTCTTCTTAGACCACACTTTGAATATTGTGTTCAGTTCAGGTTGCCTCATTACAAGAAGGATGTGAAGGGGGCAGCATGGTAGTGGTTAGTGCAATTACTTTACAACGATTGGATCCGGGGTTCGTATCCCGCACTGTCTGTATGAAATTGGCAGGTCTGTGAGGAGTGCAAACCAGACAGAGCACATCTGATAAAGGCCACCCACACCCCACACCACCCCCCCCCCCACACCGTTGAATGCCTGAGCATCGATTACTTCCCTCCTCTAACTGCAACGTGCACTTCCTCAACTTCATCGACGAGTACTCACGCTTCCCGTTTGGCATCCCCTGCCTGACCCGGACATGGCCACAGTTATCGTGGTCCTGGGCAATTTCTTCAACCTGTTCAGGTACACCTTCTTTATCCACAGTGACTGGGGGGAGGGTCCTCTTTTATGAGTGATGAGCTGTATCAGTACCTGTTGGCCAGAAGCATCACCACAACCAGGACCACCATCTACAACCCTTGAGGGAATGGATAGGTGGAAAGGGAGATCACTACCATCTGGAAGGCCATCCTCCTAGCCCTAAAGTCCTTCCAGTGTCCCACTGGCAAGATGTCCTCCCCGAGGCACTCCACTCAATCAGGTTGCTCCTGTGTATCGCCACCAACACCACTCCACATGAAAGGATGTTTTTCTTCCCCAAGAAGTCTGCTTCAGGGACCACGCTGCCGGCCTGGCTGACGTCCCCAGGGCTGGTCCTACTCCAGAAGCCATAAGTCAAAAGGGTCCATCTCCTCCACGCCAAGCCCCAAATACGCCTACGTGGCGAACCCCAATGGGCGTGAGGACACAGTCTCCGATCAGGACCTGGCGCCCTCAGGGTTCCCCGAGACCATTGCCGACCACCCCGCACCCTCTTCATCTACCACTATCCACGATGCACCACTGTCATGGCATGTTTCCCCTGCCCCAGGGGATGACATGTCAGAGCTTGAGCCACACATCCACCAAGCCATCGCCGACAGCAACATACAGGTGTCCCAGACAAAGATTCATCACCTGTACCGCGGCTGACACTATGATGGTGGCAGCGGCAATCCAGACCACCCGAAGATTTACTTTCTAAGAGCTTTAATTCATTTCACTCCTCCGGACTCTTTTTAAAAACAAGGGGTGAATGTGGTACACCACTGTATATATGATTGGATGTGCTGTGTATACGATTGCATGTGCTAGGACGCGCCCTTTGCTGACTACGCCCAAGGCTTTTCCTACTGACCCCTGAATAAACACGACTGTACCACAGCCCCACCCTCAGTCCAGGACAGTCGACCAGCATGGATGGACCTCCATTCTGTTGTGAATAAAAGCCTCTCTACAACTTCTGAAGTTATTGATGGTGCGTCAGAGATAGAACTCGATGAAAGGAGGCAGGGGAACGAAGGTGGTGGGGAGGATGTGTTGCTTTTGTCCTTTTTGTACCAGATATTTTTTATTCTAACAATGCTCCTCACTGACAGAATCCTATCGTGGAACATTTTATTGGTGAAACATTATGTAGAATCATTCTGGCACATTTTTTTTTAAATCAGAAGGCAACCTTGAAAATTGATGCTTATGACCAAATCCCCTTGGAGGGATTGCGAATCTGAGTAGTGCGAATGTTGGAAATCTGTAAAATAAAAAGACAAGGTAATTGAGGTAGTCTCTAGCATTCACCAGTTGTGGTTCAGCAGGCACTTATGCTTGTCAGAAGGTTGCAGGTTTCCTGAGAGTTCAGTGAACCAATGAGAATTGAGGGAATAGTATATTGCTGGAGTCCCCTGGTATTTAGTTAAACTTAAGACTCCGTTTGTTCTTGAAGGTTTAATTAAAGCAGGTTTTTTTGTGGAAGCAATTTGTCACCAAGAATTCATCACTCTTCCTCTGAAATACTGATAAAAAATATTCCCAGTGAACATGGGGACTGTCAGACCATCGCCATGTGAAGCTGTTTGCTTTAGCTCGGTGGTTATCCACTCTCATCGCCAGAGAGAATTTAGAATTTCTGTCACTCTAAACATATGACAGTGTAAAATTAATGATTAATCTATACATATGATAATTGTGGATCTGCAGAAAATTGTCCCACTAAATCTGCCCAGTGCAAACTTGTCTGAATGAAATTCCATCTGGCATTCCCGCTCATCTCGATCCTGTGCAATGTTGGAGAACACAAATGCTGGAAAAACTCAGCAGGTCAAACCGTGCAAAAGCGTTTCTCCTGCTTTACTTCACTGTGTGGGCAAACTTTCGTGATTTCATCTAACGCTCGATGACCTTCTTTACTATGCCAGCCGTTCTCAACCTTTTTTCGGCTCTGCCTACCCCACACCCCCCCCCCCCCCCGCCCTCTCAGGACTCTGCTCAAAGTTTATGGGCCCCCTCGCCTGTGAAGCAGTCAAGTTTTGGTTTCCTCCATACTTCTCTCCTACCGATTACATGAAGAACATTTAAAAAGTATTTATGCTGCGTGAGGTGAAAACAGGGCTTTTACTTATATGTGCTGGGGCTCTCCAGGTAGGGTGTATAGGATCCTCATTGAGAATGACTGGCTATTCTACTTGTAGAGTGTAATATCAGTAACCACCAAGGCTAGACAGAGAAAATGATAGGCTTTCATGTACAGAGGAATCTTGCCAGCCCGGATCTAGAAATAGGAATAGAGAGATGGCTCGACCTTTATGGCCCGACCACAGGGGAAAAGTCATAGGGTATGAGTCATCAGTGGGCGGGCTAACCAACAATAACTGTATACAATGGAGGAAATATATCACCACACTACCATTCTTGCATCATCTGTAAGGCTCCAGTGTGATTTGGATAAATTGAGGGACTGGGCAGATACATGGCAAATGCACTACAATGTGGATAAATGTGAGGTTATCCACTTTGGTAATACAAACCGGAGGGCAGATTACTATTTGAATGGCAATAGATTAAGAGATGGGGAAGTGCAGAGAGACCTAGGGGTACTTGTACACCAGTCTCTGAAGGCGAGCATGCAGGTACAGCAGGCGGTTAAAAAGGCAAATGGTATGTTGGCCTTCATATCAAGAGGGTTTGAGTCTAAGAACAAGGATACCTTACTGCAGCTGTACAGGGCCTTGGTGAGACCCCACCTGGAGTATTGTGTGCAGTTTTGGTCACCTGATCTAAGGAAGGATGTTCTTGCAATGGAGGGAGTGCAGAGGCGATTCACCAGGCTGATACCTGGAATGGCAGGAATGACTTATGAGGAAAGATTGCGCAAATTGGGATTGTACTCGCTGGAATTTAGAAGATTGAGAGGGGATCTCATAGAGACATATAAAATGCTGGCAGGACTGGACAGAATGGATGCAGATGGGATGTTTCCAAGGATGGGAAAATCCAGAACCCGGGGCCATGGTTTGAGGATAATAGGCAAACCATTTAGGACCGAGATGAGGAGGAATTTCTTGACCCAGAGGGTAGTGAATTTGAGACCAGGTTGGACAGATTTTTACAAAGTAAAGAGATATGGAGAATAGGCAGGTAGGTAGAGATGAGCCTATCGTCTGATCAGCCATGATCTCATTGAATGGCCAAGCAGGTTCGATGGGCCGAGTGGCTGACTCCTGCTCCTATTTCTCACGTCTTTATGCCCTCCTGATTTCCCACAAAAGCGAGCGCACTTATCCACGAGAATTTTGCCTGATCTCACCTGTCCACGCCTACAGGTCCCCCCTTCTTTATCATGGCTGGCGCCCCCAATACCTCTGGTCCTTTGGGGTTCCCCGATCTTGCCAACCTTCCCTTTTGTTCTAATGGGAGTGGGGGAAAGAGATGAGGTTATGCCTAAAGTAGAAGGTTCAGGGTGGCAGCGGCAGCACAGCTTTTCCGAGCAATTTGGGCTGGGAAGTCATCTATGCATTAAAAAAAGCATAAGTCTAATGGGAAAGACTGAAATAAAGAGAATTAAGACAAGCCCACATTAAATCAAATTGAACCAATTATAATCCAATTAAGTTACACTCACCAATACATCAGGCCTGCCCTTGCAAGACAATAGTCTGTTCAGATCAACCATCTGGACTCTACTTTTTTTATTTACTAATATTCATTAATTTGTACATGTACATTTTATGTGCTGACTGCCTGCATCGCAGTCTGGGGTGGGGATCCCAGGGCAGAAACCCTGCAAAAGGTAGTGGACACAGCCCAGGACATCATGGGCACAACCTTCCCCTCTATCGAGAACATCTAACATAAAGGTTCTATTGTGGTCACTTAATATTACATTTAGATCAGTGGTTCTCAACCTTTTTCTTTCCACTCACTTACCACCTTAAGTAATCCCTATGCCATCAGCACTCTGTAAAGGATTGCTTAAGGTGGGAAGGGAAGGTTGAGAATCACTGCTCTAGACCTAATTGTTAATGAAATATTTTGCTGGAGAAAAATTGTCATTGGGCCATTTCCTTTGGAGTTCTGAAACTGTGCACATAACGAGTCCATGAGGGACGATTAAAACAGTGGTTTTCCAACTTGTCCTTTCCACCCACATCCCACCTTAAGCAATTTAGAATGAATAACTGATTTAGAATGTAATATACATGAAATTCTTTAACTTTTTGTCTACCATAAGGGAGATGGAGAGTCGCAACTTTGTCCAGCGCCCCTCACGGAAACTCGCAGCACCTGATGATCCGAGGCGGTCTCCCCTCCAAGTACTGACCAGGCATGAGCCTGTTTAGCTTCTGAGATCAGACAATCCTAGGTGTATTCTGACTTCTACGGGGAATCCTGCCGTCGGAGAGCAGCAGCAAGCATCAAGGATCCACACCACCCAGCGCACACTCTGTTCCTCTTTCATAAGGGAAAAGGTCTAGACGCCACAAGACTCGCATCACCAGGTTCAAGAACAGCTCCACCATCAGATTCCTTAACAACAACTCAATCAGACTCTTATTTTGCACATTTTATTATTGAATTGTTGGAGTCAGTTTGTTTACATTTATTTCTCCATTTACATTTCTCTCTTGAGTTCAGTTGTAAGCTCGAGCAACAAGTGGGGTAATTCTGCCATGCCAGCATGAAAAAGAATATCAGGGTTGTATGTCTGTACTCTGAATAAGTATCCTGCATAAGTATCATTTGTCTGCATGTGTGTTATGTCTGGTTGTGTGTCTACATGTTTTGCACTGAGGACCAGAGAATCCTGCATAAGTATCATTTGTCTGGTTGTGTATTATGTCTGGTTGTGTGTCTACGTGTTTTTCACCAAGGTCCAGAGAATCCTGCATAAGTATCATTTATCTGTATGTGTGTTATGTCTGGTTGTGTGTCTCCATGTTTTGCACCGAGGACCTGAGAACTCGTCAGATTGTACTTGTGCAATTAGGTGATAAATAAATAAATTTGGTCTTAGATATATTATTTTGCTCCCTCGCACCCTTCTCCCCCATAAAACCAACACCCCAACCCTGCTACCTATCATGTCCTACGCAGCTGCTTGACCCAGCTTCATACATTTTATGTCAGACTGAATCACAATTTACTTTAAAAATTGTCCTAGTGTCAGAGGAGTATTTGATGGATTCTGCCATTTTATCTGATTTGAAAACAAAACTAAAAATAAATCCTTGAGGCAATAATTTGGAAAGATCAGACCAGCATAAAGTCTTTAAGGGAGAGTGTGAGAAACAAACTGATGTCTTGAGATATTCAAATCTTGTCATTAGTCTCTCTTGGTTAAAGATCAGCAAAGTTTACAATGCAATTATACATATGGGGGTTTGACTTACGGAGTTCTTGATCTACTAGAGAAGCAGATTTCCTCTTCTGGCTTTTATCCCCAGATGTGAGAGTTAATTGGAAAGGTTTTGGCTGTTGGGATGGTCAATAAAAATGACAGTACAAGTTGCCTAAGGACAGAGGTGCCTAAGTCAAGTCAAGTTCATTGCCATCTAATTGTACAAGTCCAACCCCACGGTCCTCAGTGCAAAGCATGCAGACATACCACCAGACATAGAACACATACAAACAATGCAAATGCAGGACAAGTATTTCATCCATACAAATAAATAAATAAATATTGTTTCATGAATAGGAGAGTCTTGGATGGTTGAGAGTGAACGGTTCCTTTGGTCATTCAGCGTTCTCACTGCCCATGGCAAGAAGCTGGCAGTGCTCCTCAATGATTTTACGCACCCTCTTCAGACAAGGGGCGGCACAGTTGGCGCAGCAGTTAGCGCAACACCTTGACAGCACCAGTGATCGGGACTGGGGTTCGAATCCCGCGCTGTATGTAAGGAGTTTGTATGTTCTCCCCGTGTCTGCATGGGTTTCCTCCAGGGGGTTCCGTTTCCTCCCACTCTTCAAAATGTACCAGGGGTGTGAGTTAACTTGGTAAAAATTGGGTGGCATGGAGTCATGGACACGACCTCACTTTTTCTCTTATGCTTTAAATCTTGTATTTATGGAATTGTAATTTATAGCAATTTTGCACAATCCTGCTGCCACAAAATAACAGATTTCCTAGCATGCTCGTGACAATAAACCTAATTCTGATTCTGTAAGGTTAGTCAGGCAGCACCAGTGGTCAGGATTGAACCCAAGTCACTGGGCCAGTGAAGCTGCAGAACTACTGACTGCAACACTGTGTTACCACTGGAAACACTGCATGGAGACTGGTATGGATTTTATTTCTGAACTAAGTTTTTGACATTATCTAATTATTAGCAAGTCTTGGTCTTAAAAGCATGTCTACTTAAGGGAGGACGCACAATCTTATTTAGTGATCGTGGCTTTTGTTTCCTCGAGGATACCGTCTGAAGTCCCAACTCTCTGAGCTCCTTAGTTCCGCACACAATTGCCACACTAACATGCCTGTCTACTGCCAAATCGAGGCTACCTGCGAATGAGAGGAACAATACCTTATATTCCGTCTTGGGAGTCTCCAACATGATGGCATCAATATCGACTTCTCCAATTCCGATTAATCCCTCTCCCCCGTCCCTCCCCTGGTCACTCTCTTTCCCCTCCTGTCTCCCTTCTTCCAGTGCCTCACCCCCCTCCCTCCTTTCCGTCTCCTCAGTGGCATCACTAGTGTTGGGGTAACTCATGGTGTCACCCCCCCCCCCCAACCCCACCACCCCCTCCATGGACCTCCTCCCATACCAGACCATACAGAATCCTTAGTAATGTTACTTGTAAATCATAATTCCCGTCTATCCCTGATTGTAATGTAATGAGATAAACAACTAGAAAAATTAAAATTACATTTTGAAATTACAATATCATACGCATGGCCTGAATGCATTTACATTTACATAATTTCTTTAATATTGATTTATGCACTTTGTAGAACCATAGAATGCTACAACTGAGGAAACAGACAATTCGGCCCCTCTAGTCTGTGCTGACCATCATCTCCCTAGTCCCACTGACCTGCTCCCATTCCATAACCCTCCAGACCTCTCCCATGCATGTACCTATCTAATTTATTCTTAAAACACAAGATCAAGCCTGCATTCACCACGTCAGCTGGCAGCTCTTTCCACACCGCACTCTGGGTGAAGAACTTGCCCCCTAATGTTCCCCCTAATCCTTTCCCCCAAACCTCTCATATTTATCTCCCCCAATCTCAGTGGAAATAAGTCTTCTCACATCCATGTGGCATGACAGAATATCCCTGCACAATAAAAGAAGACAAATTAGCAATATTTGAAAAAATATATACTGTAAAAATATAGAATAAAATGTGAGGAATATAGTTGTAAAATGCTTAAATCTAATGTTTCTTAGATTATATGAACACTAACAGCAAAATTGCTTGGTAAAATCTTTCTACATTGAATTACATTATTAGCTACTGAGCAAAAGCCTTTTTTTGGTTTTTCTCCTTCTTTTCCTTTAATTATGAGTTCATTCTCAAAAAAAGTTACTTGATCCAGGTTCACCACAATATTGTAGCTAAAAACATCAGAAAATTTGACAAAAGCAGTGATTATAAAAATGGCAGCAACAATCAAAACATCAGCGTGTGCTTGTGGTGCGGGCAGATGAGACCACGTGATTTGAAGCGTGGCTGTCATTGGGGAATAAGCTCCAACTGGAGCCCATTAGAAGGTTCAGAAAGGAAATGAGCATCGAGTTTTAGCCCTGTAGGGTCCATTGATACATGTCAGCTGCACTTACGAAAACTGTTTTTGTTGTTATATCTAATGGCAGGGATATTTTTATAAAGCATAATAGATTTCTGTTGAAACACTGCAGAAAAACTTTATAGCCAGCCATTTGGTGTCACATGGCCCGGACCGCACCTCCCTCCCCTAAGTAACATCAGTGCTTCTCCTATCAGAGAATGACCCTCTGCTCTCTCCCCTTATAATTTCTCAGCTTCTGTCCTCCCACCTGTTGCCTGTCCCACTGCCCCTCCCACTTCCGCCAGCTTATATTCCGCCTCCACTATCATAAACCTGATGGCATCAATATTGACCTCCATTTTTTTTGTCTAACTCCCTCCCTCATTCTCTCGCTTCGCCTACCTCTCTATCTCCATTCCTCCAGCTTCCCTGTGAGGGGGACAGACTGAGTAAATGTAGGTCAGCTTTTCCCACTGAGGGTAGGTGAGATGCAAACCAGAAGACAGGGGTTCAGGTTGAAAGGGGAAAAGTTTAGGGGTGTAGTCGGACTAGGCACGCGGCGAGCAAAAAAACCATGCAGAGTCGAAAGTGAGTTGAACCAACTGACTCTCGTGCTCGCTTAAATCCCCCGGAACCCAATGACGCTTGCGACTCCTGGGACCTCCATGACGTCAGCCGCCAGGCTTGCCCCTCACCTGGAGCTCTCACAGTCAGATCTGCCGCAGGCTTGCCCAGGGACTCCCTGAGCTGGTTCGCCTGTTGCATGGGCGAGCTGCCGCAGGGGGAACTTCCTCCCACAGAGAGTGGTGGGAGCGTGGAATGAGCTGCCGGCTGAGGTGGTGAATGCGGGCTCAATTTTCACATTTAAGAAGAATTTGGACAGGACCATGGATGGGAGGGGTATGGACTGAGGACAGATCAGTGGGACTAGGCAAAAAAGTAATTTGGCACAGACTAGAAGGGATGAAGGGCTGTTTCTGTGCCATAATGTTCTATGGTTCTATTAATATGTCACTTGGAGGTAAATGTGGCAAGAAGAAATATTCTTCCACTCCACAGCAAAAAGGATATGTTAAGCCAGGATGGTAAACTGGTTGAGAATAACAAAATGACAGGGGAGATGGATTATCACGACATTGCTTGGCTGACCTTCAAGGAAGGTTTGCCAAAAAGAATAACTGCTTCTTTAGATTAATATTTCTTCTCATCAGCATGCAGACTTTCCCGCTGAAAACTTAGGGAAAGAGGGAAGGGAGAAATATCTGGAGAAATGTGAAGTGAGAGTTTGCGGGAGTTTTTTTTGTCAACTCTTTGAATGTAGCCACAGTCATAAATTGGTGCCTCTACTTCCTCGCGAGTTTGCAGAGGTTGGGTATGACATTGAAAATGGATTTTGCGATAGTTAAATCCATACCTAGGGGGAAAAATTGGGACTCTGCGATGAGGAAGTGGGTAGAGAGGATGGAATTGAGCCAATGAATAACATTCCAGATTGGCAAGTTCTTATTTTCATACCAAACAAGATAGGCTCGGTTGACGTATCAGACAATTTGAGAGGTACAGCAGGCCGGGTAGAGATGGTCAGATGTCATTTTGGGGTCAGGACCCTTTACTGAAATGGTTAGCAATATGGTTAGTGTAGCAGTTAGCACAAGGCTGTTACAGTGCCACCGATTGGGACTAGGATTCAAATCCTGCATTGTCTGTAAGGAGCTTATACATTCTCCAAGTGCCTTCTTGTGTTTTCCCTGGGTGCTCCTTACAGACAGTGTGGGATTCGAACCCTGGTCCCAATCGCTGGCACTGTAACTGCGTTGCGCTGACCACTAGGCTAACTGTGCCACCCACGTTTACCTCATGTCTGCATGGGTTTCCCCTGCATGGCCCAGTTTCCTCTCACCCTTCAAAACCTTTATTGTAAGTTAAGTTGGCGCGATTGGGCCGCACAGGCTTGTGGGCCGGAAGGGCCTTGTTACTGTGCTGTCAATCTAAATTTTTAATAAAACAAATAAATAAATAAATAAAGAAGAATTTGGATTAAAGTTTTATTATGGATGATGGATTTGGAAAAAAATCTCCAGTGCACAGATGAGAAGATTAAAAAAAGTTCGAGGATGATATATTTTCAATTTTGAGGAATCAGCCATTTGATTGAAGCAGATGTTTTATTTTCCTCTCTTCTCTCTTAATTAAGAGCAAGAAGGCAATTCCCGTGGGTGTCTTGACAAGATAACAATGAAGAGCTAAAAGGCAAACAGCAGTCAGAGAACTTCAGGGCAACCAAACTATTCTTGGAGGAGCGGCTCACCAGATCTGTTCCAGGGTGATCCACATATGGCACTTTCTTTGAAGGAAGATAGCCAGTGGCATCTTACAAAATCAGATTAAAAACAGACTGAATATTCACACCATTCTGTTGAGTAAAAGTTTGATGTCGGTTTTCAAGTGTCAATACTAAAACATCGATCTGATGCTCGGAACGGCCTCTTTCTTTGCTATGATGAAGACTTTATTGGAATGGATTCAAGAGTATTTTTTTAAAAATCTACTTTCTTGTGTCCATAGGTTTCCAGCTCCACTTTCTGTCATTTGAAAGAGGATCAAATTTTAAATTTAATTTAGACAGTAATAGGCCCTTCCGGTCCACGAGCCCGTGGCGAGCAAAGACTCCGTTACATTTTGAAGGGCGGGAGGAAACGAAACCCACGCAGGTCACGGGGAGGATGTACAAATCTCCTCCCAGGCTGCACTGGAGTTGAACGCGGGTCGCTGGCTGTAATAGCATTGCGCCAACCCTGATCAAGGTAAAGAAACAAATCTTTAATGGAATGTCAACAGGTCAAAAAGGTGAGCAGAGTCTAAAATCTCTCCTGTATCACAGAGTAATTTGAGGTGCGGGTCAACAATGTGTAGGTTTTTTTTGACCAGATGGAAAAAGAGTCTCAAGGTTGTGATTATTATGTATGCACCCTGACTAAAAATTGAACCATAGAACCATAAAATATTACAGCCCAGAGTCAAGCTCCTTGGGCTGTGCCGAACCACTTTTTTTTTTACCTAGTCCCACTGATCTGCACCTAGTCCACAGCCAACCATACACCTCCATCTGCGTACCTGTCCAAATTCTTCTTAAATGTTTAAATTGATCCCGCATTCACCACTTCAGCTGGCAGTTTGTTCCACAATCCAACCTCTCCCTGTTTGACGAAGTTTTCCCTTCATGTTACCTCTTAACCAATGGTTCTTAACCTTTTTCTTTCCACTCACATCCCACTTTAAGTAATCCCTCTGCCATCAGTGCTCTGTGATTAGTAAGTGATTGCTTAAGGTGGTCTGTGGGTGGGACGGGGAGGTTGAGAATCACTGCTTTAGACCCAATTGTTTACTGAAATAATTTGCTTGAGAAAAATTGTCATTGGCCCATTTCTTTTGGAGTTCTGAAACCATGCACATAACAAGTCAATTAGGGACAATTAAAACCGTGGGTTTTCAAACTTTTTCTTCCCACTCACGAACTACCTTAAGCAATCCCTTGCTAATCATAGAACACCGATGGCAGAGGGAATACTTAAAGTGGAATGTGAGTGGAAAGAAAAAAGGTTGAGAATAACTGCCCTAAACTTTTCCCCTTTCACCCTTAACCCACGTCCTCTCACCTACCCTCAGTGGAAAAGGCCTACCTACATTTATTCTAACTATCCACCCCCCCCACTTTTTAAATACCTCTGTCAAATTTCCCCTCGTTTTTCTACGTTCCATGCCTCTCCTCTTGCTCTCTCATGCATCTTGCTGTCACTTCGGCACAGGCCGCTGAATAAACATTGAACCAATCTCTGTGATTACTATCCCCCCCATCCCAGATGCCGACACCTGAAGGACGTTTCCTGATGGGTGGGGAAATTTCCTGGAAAACGTTCCAGGCAGTGAGGATGGTCTTCAATTAGCTGACCATTGCTGGGCGTGAACAACTGGCCACAGCATCTCCCTACTATCCCAGCACAATGCCTGGTTCACCCTCACATCACTGGAAATATGTTGCCTTTGCTCTGCATTGGGGGGTCATTACTCATTGTGTATCCAGCTACACTTAAAAATTTAAAAGGATCCTCAGAGAGGTGCCAAATTTCCATAGGCTTCTAAAAAAAAGGAGGTAAATAATGGATTCATTTGAGAAGGTTAGCCATAGAGTGTCAGGAAAAAATTCACGATGGTCAAAATCACCAGTGGGATTTTCAAATATTATTTCCAAAAATAAACTTTATTCACAATAAAGTCAGCCTGGCTCTGTGGAAGTCTTTGTGGATTAAAGCCTGCTGTACAGTCTTTACCTTGTGTGTGTCTGATTCTGGCTACAGTGCACCACAATTTAATCCACAAAGACTTCCACAGAGCCAGGCTGGTTGTTGCTGCAGTAACTCTGAGAGAGACTTAGGAGGCCGGCGCAGGCTTATATCCCAGAGGGTGATTGACACCCGACCGGGTGGGACTTGATCCATTCAGGCTGACTGATTGACAGCTGGCAAGGTGTAGTCCTGCTCCCTTACACTCCTGCAGGTACAGAGGTTTCCCCCTACAATAGCCCGGTGGTGTACCACCACAGTGAGGGGCTTCCCCTTGGTCTCACCCCTCAATGCCTGGTAGCAGAAGGTCTCCAGATCATGGTCCTTCCCCGCAATGCCCTCCCATTACCTGCACCGAGGGTCAGTGCGTCCCTCAGCACGTCCTCCTGCAGCCTGGGATGTGCTAGTCAGCAGCATTCCCTCACCGCTGAAAGGCCAACAGTTTTCCTGCAGACCAAAGGGTGCCCTTCACCGAGTTGATGGTCTTCCAGCAGTTCTGAACGTCTGACTCTGTGTGCGTCCCGAGTACAGCCCGTAGATCAGAGAGAGAGAGAGAGAGAGAGAGAGAGAGAGAGAGAGAGAGAGAGAGAGAGAGAGAGAGAGAGAAAGAGACATCTGTCATGCTGCTGCGGGTGGTGAACTGCGACAAGGACCTTTCATCCTTCTCCCACACTCTGACCAAATGCAAATTCTGCAAAGAAGAGGACGACTGTCTCCACTCCACCGTAGTCGTCTCGGGGACAACGTGCATTGTGTGATATTTCTGTTATACAGGAAGGATCTGACCAGGATGGCTCACCGCTAACCAGGCCAAGACCTGGTGCTTGTTCATGAGAACTAGTGATGGGACACTCTGTCAGCTAACCTGGAAAGTTTGCTCCAGGAACCACCCCACCAATGTCCATTGAGTCCTTGTCTCTCTGTGTCTGCAGGCCATTCCGTGCCGACCATTGCCTGATGGATGTGGTCAAAGGTTTTTTTTTGTCTGGAAAAACTTTTCCACAAATGATAAGATGGTGTGTCAGTGTCCTGGTGACTGGGCCAATGCGTGGGAACAGGGCCAGGCCTATCCTCAGCACATAGCAGCACTTCATGCCTACCTACTTTGGTTCCACTCACAGCCTGATGCAGCCACACATGAAGATGGTCATCAGGAATGAGGGCCCTTGCCCCCACTGTCTGGCGATTAGAACATAGTGACCCCTTTCGATCTTTCCATATGGGGAACATAGATCCCCATATGAACCCAAAGATTTCTCTGGTCCGGTGAATGGGCCACATCTGCGCCATGTACAGTGGTTCTGGGAGAGAGCACATTGCACCCACAGACCCAGTTTCTGGTGGACCTTTACAATCCACTCTGACCTAGTCAGATAACTAGCTGATTTTCAACACTCTCCAAACAAGTAGCATCTTGTGCACCAATTCTGAACTGCAAGTTTTTGATGCTTGTTTAAGACAGAATTTCAGGGTTTACAAGTATTTATTTCACGTCTTTTCCCCATTTTTCTGAATGTTTAATTTCCTTCCTTTCACAGCTCATTGATTTAAAACCTATTCCCTGCCTGCTTTCCATTAATAATTCTTTTGTATTAAAGAAAATGAGGAACATTAAGCATGGTTGTATGTTTATCCATCAATATTTTGTATTGATTAATATGCCCTGCCTTAAACACAAAAGATCCAATTATATATTTCAGGGTTACCATGGCAATTGTCATTGTCCATTGTGGTAGCAGAAAGGAAACTAGAGTCATGTTAGGTGAGGAAATCATTCAGTGCAAGGAAAGAGGCATTAAAATCCTCAAAGGCAGGTCCATTTGGGCAGTGAGGTTCCATCAGGCTGGCTCAAGGTGGAATTGGCTTCAAACATGTGAATGGGGACTTTTCCTTTACCCTGAGTTCACTTCAAAGACTAAGCGGATGGTGATGTTGAAAGAGGATCAGGAAGAATAAGATGGCAAATTCGGTGATGAAGTTAGAGGTATTCCAGGGGGCAGGTGGGGAAAGGGGGGGTTTATGGAAACCCAAAAGACTGCTCCAATCACAGATCAGCTTCCAACTGTATTCATCTCTTACCTGTCCCATTCTTCTTCTTCTTCTCCACCTCCTCTCCTCCCTCTTCCTCCCCTCCTTCTCCATCTCAAACTGAAGGTGGTCTCCACATTTTCTGGTGCCTTGCTTCTCTGGAGTCTGCAACCCCTTGAGAATGCTGCCGGTTATAGGTGCCACTATCTTGGCTCCAGACCCCATGGCTGCTGGATTCTAAAATAAACCTTTAACAAGCCATTTAAAGCCCTGGTTGAAACCATCGGTAGTTGGAATAGGAGGTAGAACCCTGCAGGGGAACACTGTCTCTCCTTGCTCTCCACAGGTCCACTCCAGTGGCAGTACTGTCATTGCAGCACCTCTGCACAGGAAGATCCCACTAACTGCACTGGGTTATTGACCAGATAGCGCTGCTGTGCCTTTGGTTGCATCCACTGACAGTGGGACTGCCTTGAGATCTGAGTTGGTTGTATGCTGATGGTGGGCAAATTTCATCTAGAACTGGGACCAGGAATGGGTTTGATGGTATTGGTGTCTCAAGGATAACATAAAAACTCCACACAGACAGCATTGAACTCAGGTTGCTGGCAGCTGTGAGATAAGCGAGCTGCCCACAACATGAGCAGGTTCTGTATATATTGTTCGATCTGCTGAGTTTCTCCATCATTCTCCACCATACATATACTAAAGGGACGAAAGAGTGTTTCTCATAATGCTACCATAGAAAACTATCACACAACCAGCTACCCAGGTTCGAATCACAAGATCACATAAGATAAAGGAATAGAAGGCCTTTTGGCCCATCGAGTCTGCACCCTGAGCTAAACCGTTCTCACATCTAGCTCCAAATTATGGCCTTTTCCCCATGTCCCTTGATACCCAGACTAATTAGATACCTATCATTCTCTCCCTTAAACTCCGCCAATGATCAGGCCTCCACAGCTGTGTGTGGCAACGAATTCCACGACTCTCTGACTAAAGAAATTTCTCCTCATCTCAGTTTTAAATGGGTACCTTCTAATTGTAAGCCTGTGCCCTCTTGTCCTGGATTCACTCACCAAGGGAAACATCTTATTCACTCTGTCCCATCCCTTCAGCATTCTAAATGTTTCGATGAGATCCCCTCTCATTCTTCAACGAATACAGTCCAAGAGATGCTAAACGTTCCTCATATGTTAGCCCTTGCCTTCCAGAAATCAACCTGGTAAATCTCTGCAATTTCTCAACATCCCTTCTTAGATAAGAATCCGGCGCTGTTCGTAAGGAGTTTGTTCATGCTCCCCAATGACCTGAGGTGGATTTCCTCCAATCTTCCACCCTCCTAAAGAGCAAGGAGGTTTTGGAAGTTAATTCGTGTATTGGGGTGTCAGGGATTCGTTGGCAGGAAGGGCCTGTATCTCAAAAAACAATGAACGCTTTTTGCTTGCTTGCATCTTCTGTGCAGCTGATTATTGTTTTTACTGTGATGCATTTAGAAGCCACCGGTATGAATAAATCCTGGCACTAATTTTTCATTTGCAATGCAAACACTGTGATAAGAGGAAGAAATTATTGTGGAAAAAAATATGCCTATTGTCTAGAGGGTGGCAAGACCTTCCCTCTTGCATATGAAATAACAGTAAACTAATCAAAATGCTAATCCTGACAAGATGTTGCTGCAGTTTTTCAAACCTTCTCAATCTCACAGGAGCCCAGTCTCTTTGATCTGTTAATGCACAAACATGCTGGACTACCACACCAGAGATATAAAACAGGTGAGACCAAGGAAGCCCTCGGTGGATATACTGGTACGCTGTGCTTAAGAGGGAGCAAGAGGTTTTAAGACAAGAAGGTTGCAACAATTTCTACAACGGATTTGGCATTGTGATTACTTCCCCTCCAGCTACCCTTACCACCACCCCCCCCCCCCCCCCACCCTGATCCATCACTTTAAACTACTGGTCAAATATTGCAAAAACTAAGGAGTTGTTAGTTGACTTTGAGAAAGGAAAGCCAGAGGTATGCAATCCAGTGATCAATGGGGGATCAGAGGTGGAGAGGGTGAGCACTGGGAGCTACTATCTCCGAAGATCTTTCCTGGACCCAGTGCGCCAATGGCATGGTGAAGAAAGCATGCCTCTACTGCCTCAGGAGTTTGCGGAGGTTTGGTATGTCGCCAGAAGCCCAGGCAAAATTTCTACAGAGGTGTGTCCTGATCGGTTGCATCACAGTCTGGCATGGGAACATCAATGTTCCTGAACGTAAAGCCCTCCAAAAGGTGGTGGATATCACCACCATCGAGTACATCTACAGGGAACACTTCTGTTAGAGAGCAGCAGCGATCATCAAAGACCCTCACCACCCAGCACACGCTCTGTTCTGGCTGCTTCCATCGGACATAAGTGCCACAAGACTAGCACCACCAGGTTCAGGAACAACTGCTCCCCCTCCACCATCAGACTCCTCAACGACAAACTCAATTAGAGACTCATTTAAGGACTCTGACTTGTGCACTTTATTGATTTTCTTTTTGTTCTCTCTGTATTGCACAGTCAGTTTGTTCACATTTGTTATCTGTTTACAGTTCTTTTATTTGTTTATGTTTTACGGTGTGCAGAGTTTATGTTTTGCACTACCAATTAGTGGTAATTCTGCCTGGCCCACAGAAAAAATGAATCTCAAGGCTATATGTGATGTACTCTGACAAGAAATCTTAAATCTGAAAGCTCTTGACCCAAAATGTTGACATTTCCCTTTTCTCCCCACTGATGCTACTTTGTCTCCTGAGCTTTTCCATCAGATGGATTTTTTGCTTAACATAATTTCCCTGGGATATTAAGGACATGTGGTAAACCACTGTTGAGCTACGATTGGCCGCTGCTGGCTTGACACGCCAGCTGATCCTTCCCATAGGCCTTTGCATGCTCCCCATTCCACTCTGCCTTGATCCGTCAATGAGGGTGACGGCTGTTCCAATCTATAGTTAATAAAAGCCCACCAGTTTCACAACATTCAGTCTTCTGTGATTATTGATGGTGCATCAGGACGTATTCCCAGAATCGAATCACAGCTCACAATTCTCGTTATCTCACTTGGAATCACTTTATGAACACCACATTATCAAGACAAATTGTGAAAACAAAAATTCTCTTGGCAATATGCAATTATTTTTGCAAATTTGTATTATAAATGTTTAAAAGGCACTGGCAGAAGGACACTTATTGAAGGGAAAAAAAAATCTGAAAAATATTCCTGCTCTTGAACAATATTAAATTGCTGTATAAAGATTTCTTGCCTTTTCCTAGTTTTTAATAATTAAAAGCATCAAAGTCACTGTGTTGTGAGTATAGATTCTACTGAAGCTAAAGACCTTAAAGGTAGCTTCAAATGTTGATATCTGAGGAGGTTTAGAACTGGATAATATGTCTGTAGGAAATAATGTACCAGCTCAAGGTAAGTAAAAAGACAATAATGCTGGAGGAACTCTCTCTCAGCGTCCATAGCCAGTAAAGCCCTTCATCAGGAGATGAGCCAAAAGCAGGCGAGCGTCTGAATAAAAAGGCTGGGGGAGGAGGCACATAGGTCGACAGGGAAGAGGTAATAATTGGACATGGATGGGGGGGGGAAACAGGAGAGAATAGATGAGAATTGATCGAAAGAGAGAGTGGACACAAAAGCCCAGGTCACCACAGGCAAAACCCTCCCCACCATGGAGAACATCTGAAGGGAACGCTGCCATTGGAGGGATGCAGCGAACATCAAGGACCCACACCACCCACCACAAGCTCTCTTCTCGCGGTTGCCATCAGGAAAGAGGTCTGGATGCCATAAGACTCGCGCCACCAGATTCAGGAACAGCTGCTCCTCCTCCACCATCAGACTCCTCAACGGCAAACCCAATCAGGGGCTCATTTCGGGACTCTGACTTGTGCACTTTATTGATTTTCCTTTTGTTCTCTCTGTTTTCAGTTCTTTTATTTGTTTACGCTGTTCCACCAATCAGTGGGAATTCTTCCGCGCCCGCAGCGAAAAGGAATCTCAGGGTTGTATGTACTCAGGTAATAAATCTGAAATCTGAGAAACAGAAAGAGAGAGAGAAAGAGAGAGAGAGAGAGAGAGAGAGAACAAACAGATAAAGTCAGAACTAAAGGGAAATGGATAGGGAAAGAGAGAAACGGGGGAGCAGTGGCTAATGGAAACCAGAGAAGTTAATGTTAATGCTGTTTAACAGATAGAAATCAATATGAATAAATGTGCCAAGAGTTTTATTTTTGCCATATGACCGCGATATAGTGTAAAGCTTTGTTTTGTGCGCCATCCAGATGTTTCAAAAAATGTCGTCACTCTCCGATGATATTTTGAATATAAAATTCACATAAAACATGTTAAAAGCAGAGAAACGAAATTAAACATGACAATGGCCGAACTGGGGCCTCCAGAATTGGAACGGATCAGACGAGGCAGATTCAGTCTCAGCAGTTCCTGACATTTCAGAAGCTGTATAACCACTGATGATGTCTGGGAATGTGCCTGCAGCAGGACCTTATTCGTTGATGCTGAGACCACCTGCTGAAAGGCCCCAATAGCATGGATCTTCTGGTGGCCACCCGTTTAAATTTCCTGCTCCATTCCTATGTTGACGTGTCTGTCTATCTCTCATGCATTCCCAGACAAGACCACCCACAAAATGAAGGTTTAGCAACTCACATTCTGCCTGGCAACCTCCAACTGGATGGTATTTACATCGATTTCTTGGGTTTATCTTAGGCCAAACGCCCCTCCCCCCCATCTTTCCCTGAGTCTCTTATCTTCTCTCTCTCTCTCTCTCTCTCTCTCTCTCACCCCTCTTTTCCCTCTGTATCCTTTCATAGAGCCAAAAAACAGCCCCTCATCAAACCACACCTTCCCTCTCTCCTGTCCTTTTTTATCATGTCCAATAAGGGCTTTTTGTCAGTTAGTCTGTACTCCTCCCCTTCCCCATTCTTCCCTTTTCCCCAGCTTTTTAATGCAGGCACCTGCCTACTTTTCGCTCCTACCTTGAGGAAGGACTCAAGCCCGCATCGTCTTTACCTCCTGTGGACACTGCAAGACCTGCCAAGTTCCTCCAGCATTTCACTCTTAAATCTAGATATTGATTCTGCCAGTTCCTCCAGCTCCCACTCTTTGCAAAAATTATACCCCTCAGCCTCTTTAAAACTTCTTTCTCTCACATTAAATTTCTTGTTCTAATTCCCCCACCACAGGACCGTCTTCCTTATTCATGTCTCTCTTAATCTTAAGCACAGTAAAAGCAACCGGCAAAAAAAAATCAAGGAAAATACATTTTAAAAATTAAATTAAATAAGAATAAATTAATAGATAGAAAATACATACATTTAAAATTGTAAAAGTAAAGGTTCTCTGAAGTAACACATAAACCTTTGGTGAAGATGGGGGCAAATATTTAGCCAGCGGAGGGCCTTGGTTGGGCTCAAGTCATGTGAAACAGTGCTGGTCGATGCCGTTCGCCATTGGGGTCACACCGGTCAGAGGCTTTATCTGTTAACTTGGGGGAAAGAGGTTAATATTATTCATTTATTGGGGGGCTCTGTGGAGAGGGAGGAACCTGCAGATGCAGTGAAGGTTAAACGTTTTCAAAGTATGTGACTTAAAATGAAGTAAATTGCTTTCTTCTTCTTTCTTTGGCTTGGCTTCACAGACGAAGATTTATGGAGGGGTAAATGTCCACGTCAGCTGCAGGCTCGTATGTGGCTGACAAGTCCGATGCGGGACAGGCAGACACGGTTGCAGCGGTTGCAGGGGAAAATTGGTTGGTTGGGGTTGGGTGTTGGGTTTTCCTCCTTTGTCTTTTGTCAGTGAGGTGGGCTCTGCGGTCTTCTTCAAAGGAGGTTGCTGCCCGCCGAACTGTGAGGCGCCAAGATGCACGGTTTGAGGCGATATCAGCCCACTGGCGGTAGACAATGTGGCAGGCACCAAGAGATTTCTTTAGGCAGTCCTTGTACCTCTTCTTTGGTGCACCTCTGTCACGGTGGTCAGTGGAGAGCTCGCCGTATAACACAATCTTGGGAAAGCGATGGTCCTCCATTCTGGAGACGTGACCTACCCAGCGCAGTTGGATCTTCAGCAGCGTGGATTCGATGCTGTCGGTCTCTGCCATCTTGAGTACTTCGATGTTAGGGATGAAGTCACTCCAATGAATGTTGAGGATGGAGCGGAGACAACGCTGGTGGAAGTGTTCTAGGAGCCGTAGGTGATGCCGGTAGGACCCATGATTCGGAGCCGAACAGGAGTGTGGGTATGACAACGGCTCTGTATACGCTAATCTTGGTGAGCTTTTTCAGTTGGTTGTTTTTCCAGACTCTTTTGTGTAGTCTTCCAAAGGCGCTATTTGCCTTGGCGAGTCTGTTGTCTATCTCGTTGTCGATCCTTGCATCCGATGAAATGGTGCAGCCGAGATAGGTAAACTGGTTGACCATTTTGAGTTTTGTGTGCCCGATGGAGATGTGGGGGGGCTGGTAGTCATGGTGGGGAGCTGGCTTATGGAGGACCTCAGTTTTCTTCAGGCTGACTTCCAGGCCAAACATTTTGGCAGTTTCCGCAAAACAGGACGTCAAGCGCTGAAGAGCTGGCTCTGAATGGGCAACTAAAGCGGCATCGTCTGCAAAGAGTAGTTCACCGACAAGTTGCTCTTGTGTCTTGGTGTGAGCTTGCAGGCGCCTCAGATTGAAGAGACTGCCATCCGTGCGGTACCAGATGTAAACAGCGTCTTCATTGTTGAGGTCTTTCATGGCTTGTTTCAGCATCATGCTGAAGAAGATTGAAAAGAGGGTTGGTGCGAGAACGCAGCCTTGCTTCACGCCATTGTTAATGGAGAAGGGTTCAGAGAGCTCATTGCTGTATCTGACCCGACCTTGTTGGTTTTCGTGCAGTTGGATATCCATGTTGAGGAATTTTGGGGGGGCATCCGAGGCGCTCTAGTATTTGCCAAAGCCCTTTCCTGCTCACGGTGTCGAAGGCTTTGGTGAGGTCAACAAAGGTGATGTAGAGTCCTTTGTTTTGTTCTCTGCACTTTTCTTGGAACTGTCTGAGGGCAAAGACCATATCAGTAGTTCCTCTATTTGCGCGAAAGCCGCACTGTGATTCTGGGAGAACATTCTCAGCGACACTAGGTATTATTATATATTCATGCAAGTGATGTTTATTCAGTGCAAGTATACTATGGTACTTTTGTCTTTTAAACGGTTAATTCTAAATGCAGGTATATTAGTTAGGCATTATAAGAGTAAGTCTCAAGCAACCGGAAAACTCACTTATCTGACATCTACCAGTGTCCCAGGTGCCAGATACTGGGGTTTAACTGAACTTCTATTAGGTCACTCCTCTGTCTCCTTTTACTTTGGGGAGAACAATCTTCATTTCTCTAATCTGTCCCCATCGCCAATGCATTCCAATCCAGGAACATCCTGTTAGATCTCCCCTGCCCATTCCTCCGATAATGCTGTGACCAGACTAGCCTCAAAATCTTTATTCATAACCATGTGACCATATAACAATTCCAGGATGGAAACAGGCAATCTCGGCTCTTCTAGTCCGCACCGATTTAAGTGAAACTCCACTAGTCCCACCTACCTGCTCCCTTGCCCATAACCCTCCAACCCCCTCTCATCCAACCTCCCCTCAAATGACAGAATTGACCCTGCCGCAACCACCTCTTCCGGAAGGTCATTCCACTCAGTCACCACTCTCTAAGTGAAGAAGCTTACTCTTGTGTTACATCTAAAGTTTTGCCCACTTATGACAGCTTGATCCAATCTCCCCTACCCTCAAGTGTCCATTGTTTCTCCAAATTCCAAATGGCTCGAAACATTGGTTACCTTTTACTTCCAACGGATGCTGCATGACCTGGACTTAGATTTTGTTGCACTTGACCCCAGCATCTGCCAATTTTCTGGATTAGCAACAATACTCCAAGAGCAGCCCTAACCACTAAAGATGTAGGACCACCCAACTCTTGTATCTTAACTCTGACATATACAGGCAAGCACATCATATGCTATCTTCCTCTGCCTGGTGCTTTCAGGGAACTTACTCAACATTCCTTAATGCCCTTGCATCTACTAATCTCAGGTGTGGAAGGGAATCTGCCATCCTTCCCTGGTCTGGGATTGAGGTGACTCAAAAACCAAGGTGTTCCTTCTTAAATGCCTCCTCAGGATTCCCCCCTCCCCCCACAATACTCAGTTTAAGAGCAAAACGTGGCAGGCCTAGCCCAAGACATCTCAGGCAAAACTCTCCCCGCCATTGAGAAAATCTATGGGGAACGCTGGTGTCGGAAAGCAGCAGCAATCATCAGGGATCTACACCACCCAGGACATGCTCTGTTCTCAATGTTACCATGAGGTAAGAGGTCTAGGTGCCACAAGATTCAGTACACCAGGTTTAGGAACAGCTGCTGCACTTCCACCATTAGGCTCCTCAACAACAAATTAGAGGCACATATATTTTTTGTTGTATTTGCAATTAATTTGCTTACATTTCTTTCTGTGTTTACGTTTCCCTCTTTTGTATGCCTAGCTTTTCCTTGAGTACAGTTTACTCTCCCTACAAGTAGACATTCTACCTGACCCACAGGAAAAAGAATCTCAGGGTTGTATGTGATGTCTTACACGTGCGCTGACGGTAAGTTTGAACTTGAACTTCTGGTAAATTTGATCAGAAAATTCTGTCCTTAATCAACAAAATGCCCCAGAGAAGACAGTGTTTGAAAAGTTGGCAATAATGGTTGAACACTGATAAAAAGGCTCTGTGACCATAAGTGAACACACATACATCACTCAAAGGAATTAATTGTATCTTTAGCTGAGACCCTATTAGTGTTGCAGTGTAACTAAACAAATCCTGCATTCAAGAAATTAATTAAACTCCAGTTAAGGGAAAGTGTTAATGTGATTACTTTTAGCTATTGCTGTACCTCATCAAAGTATTTTGAATGTTGAAAGGCCTGCACAGAGTAGATGTGGCAAAGTTCTTTCCCACGGTAGGGGAGTGAAGGACTAGAGGGCACAACTTCAGGATTGAAGGGCGCCCATTTAAAACAGAGATATGGAGCAAATCATTTAGACAGAACGTGATGAACCTCTGGAATGTGCTGCCAAGGGCGGCTGAGGAGGCCAGGTCGATGGGTGTGCAAAAGAATAAGTTTAATGAATATGCTTAGGGTTAATGAATTGGGTGAGAATATAATTGCCTTGTCGTGCAAGTGAGGATGTGACTGCCTTTTAACACGACCTTCCCTTTGCAGTAGTAAGTTAAGCCGCTTTCAGGTGCTCGAATGCAGATAATGCGCCAGCAGATGCGACTGGGAGAGTGCAGCTGGGACATTCAGGTGGCCGTGGAGAAGATGCCTTTCTGTCACCTGAATGTGCTGGCTGAAGGAGAGCCGCCTCCGAGTGAACTTCGGCTCCTGTGGCCATAGTCCCACTGCCGCTTTCAGGTGTAACGGGGGGTGGTGTTCTCCAAGCCAGAGAATATACCTACAGGAGGAGGGTTAGGTAAGTGCTCCTCCTGGCCAGGTTCTCCGCTTTCAGGTGGCTACCCAAAATCCACATTGGGGTAGAATAGGTGGCTTTACAGTCGGGTATTCTGGCCACCTGAAATAGGCTAGAGTAACTAACACCAAGGTCAAGGTCGTCCTATTTTTGCTGGTTTGTCTGCAGACACCATATTGTTGTAAAACCAGGAATTGTCAGCTGTGTGAAACTGGAAGGGTCTCAAGCAGACCCCTACCCAAAGGTGGATAAAAATGGGCTGAGCACTCTGTGTGGTTTGAGTGGGGATCAGCGTAGAGAACGAGTTACTGAACACTCTATTGTGCTTCTCTACTTAAGAAACTGTGGTGCGCTTAATTGGATCTGCTGCTTGTTTTGTTATGATACAGGCTGACTTTCACAGGGGCATTTAAGGCAAGGATTGATAGCCATCTGAAAAGTGAGGGAATCAAAGGCTATGGGGAGCAGGTCGGAGAGTGGAGCTGAGCAGGAGAATGGATCAGCTCACGATGGAATATCGATGCGGAGACGATGGGCCGATCAGCCTACTTTAGACATCACTAGCCCTTCTGGCCCACGAGCCCATGCCGCCCAATAACACCCAATTGACCTACAGCCCCCAGTACATTTTGAAGGGTGGGAAGAAACCGGAGAACCAGGAGGAAACTCATGCAGACATGGGGGCGAATGTACATACTCCTTATAGACAGCGCTGGATTTGAACCCCCCCCCCTCCCCCCCGATGTGACGGGATAACAGTGCCACCCATTCTTCTGCTACTGCATCTTATGGACTGCAGAAGCCTGTATGTGCCTGAGATTGTCTGATCTCGGAAGCTAAGCAGGCTCAGCCCTGGTCAGTACTTGGAGGGGAGACTGCCTCGGATCACCAGGTGCTGTAGGTTTCAGTGAGGGGGGCTGGACAAAGTGGTGACTTTTTGCCTGCCTTACGGTGGACAAAAGTTAAAGAATTTCATGTCTACTACATTCTAAATGCAGTATTATGTGACAATAATTGAACCTTTTCATTTTACCTTGGGCGCCGAGGTGGGGAGAGACTGTGTTGAATACAGTCTTCACAACAGTGTGAAAACCCAGTGGAAGCAAACATTAAATCATGTACTTTAATCAGCAAACTGCTGAGGAGTCAGGATATTAAAGCAAAATAAAATTAGCAGGATTGATATGGGAGTCGGTTACTCATGCAGATTGCGAAGCAGCTCCCTGCTCATCTGGGAGTGCCCAAGAATAAAAACCGTTGGTCTCTGCACTTTGGGCCATTTGATTCACAGCTCACTGGTCATTAATGTCTTATAAACAAGATGTCTTGATGGCTGTCAATGCTCCAGTACAACTCTCAGCACCATTAGAAAATGTAATGAGACGGAGGTGAGTGCGTGTTTGACCCCTTGTTTCATACAACTTCTGAATCACAAAGGAGCAGAATCTGGAGCCACGAAGGAACTGCGGGATTTGCGAACCCAGGCTTGCAGGAATCGTCGGACAGAAACTCTGCTTAAGGTGTTGCTGCTCACGGGCAACATCCGTTTGGGGCTCTGCATTGTCGGCTGAATGCGCCCTCAGCTCACAGACCACCGTTGCTTCTCTGTCTGCTGAACCCTGTTAGCTAGCAGTTCCGGTCTCCCCCATAACACCAAGCCAACCGTTTGACAGCACGATGGAGGGGCTCGGAAATTCAATCATTTAATGCCAATCCTCCCCGTGGAATGAGAAGTAGTGATGATTTCTTTTTCAGAGAGCTTGGGGGCAATCCAACCAGGAACTTCTAGGCAAAAAACATATTCAGCTAAAACGTGAAGACCGGATGTGACTGACAACACCTGCTGGACAACAGCCAGCACAATTCAGCACCTCTCTCACACACACGCTGCCCGACCCACTGAGTCTTTCCAAGATCTCTTTTTATTACTACATTATACTTCAGAATTACAAATGAATATGTTCCATTTGATTAACATTTAATTGCACTGAAATGAGCAATACTCTTTTGAAAGATATACTCCAAAAAAGATTGGACAGTATGATGGAGGGGCTCAGAAATTCAACTCTTTAATGCCAATCTTTTTTCCCCTGTGGAATGAAAAGTAATAATGATTTATTTTCAGAGAGCTTGGGGCAATGCAACCAGGAAATTTCAGGCAAAAATTTTATTTTTTTAAATTAAATTTTAATTTAGACATAGAGCAAAGTAACAGGCCCTTCAGGCCCACGAGCACATGCCGTCCGAGTACCCCAATGAAACGACAACCTCTGTCCATCTTAAAAGGTGGGGTGAAACCGGAAAGCCCAGCGGAAACCGATTCAGATGGGGAGGATGTACAAACTCCTCACATACAGCACTGCATTTGAACCTGGGTCGCTGGCGCTGTAATAGTGTTGCACTAACCGCCATGATCACCGAGCTGGCCTCGCGCTAACCCCCTGATCCGTTTCAAAATGATTCTCATGGGAGGAACACAGGTGTGAATGGGGCTCACAGAGTAGCATGTGGGAGGCTCTTGGACAAATAGCTTTGGGAGCCACCTTGTTGGCCACTCCTCGGAGTGTCATGGTATCGGGCAGGATGAAACGGTGTCCCTCATAAATAAGCCCCCAGAATCCCACAGCTTAAGACCCTATCATCTCCAGCCCTACCTATTCCACCCATTTGGGTCTTTTGCTCGACCTGTGACTTTAAAACAGTACCAGCCAGGTGGTGGAAGGACAGAGCCTCCAAATTAGTTGCAGCATGGGCATTGAGTTTCCATGACTGTACCATATGCCCAATGGAATTTCCAAACAAGCATCTAAGAAAGGGCAGCACGCATTATAACAAAAATACAAAACCTAGGCCATTCAGCCCATCAGGCCTGATCTGTCCTTCAATAAAATACTGCTTTACCTCAGTTCTACTTTCCTGTTCTAACTTCAATGCCCTTCCTTCTTAAAAATCTACTGTATATTCCCAGACCGATCCCTCCACTGCCTTCTGGCACAGAGAATACCAAAGATTCACCACATTCTAGGTGAGGAAATCTTTCCTCCTCTGTTCCGAATGGCCAGCCCTCTTACTTTGAAATTGCGATGCCTTGGACAGTGGCTATCTCGTAGAAACATGATGGCTGTGTCCACCTTTCAAGTTGAAGAAGAATTGTTCACATTTCAATAAGATCACCTCTCGTCCGTTTAACCTCGGGGGAGCAGTGACTCAGACAGCAATAAATACTGAACCTGCCAGCAAAATGTCCAGAATTCAAATGATGAATGAATGGTTGTGTAGAAAAATTAATCTATCTCGTTGGAGAAGAGGATTTGTCCCATCTGCTCTGATACCCTATCATCTCCAGCCCTGTTATAGTGGAGCTTTGAGAAATTCAGTACCATTTAATGCGCCACACTCAGATAAAGGCTCATAATTTACTCTTAATCTTGTGGTCATCACCGATTCCGATACATGTCCGCAGGGTTGGGTCTTAACCACCTTTTGGATGAAACATATTTCACAGACCCTGCCTTTATTAAAAATCTGTGCTGACCAACTTACGGATATCATAAATTTTTCACTTTGGCCAGGCGTGGTACCCACCTTTTCAAACAGGCGCCTATTGTACTAGTGCCTGAGAAGAGTGTGGCAACCTGCCTAAATGTCTATTGACCAGTGGCACTCTCACCAACAGTGATGAAGTGTTCTGAAAGGCTGGATTTGAAGCATATTGACACCATTATCCCCTCAAAATTGAACAGTAAACTCCAAGACATGGGACTCAACACCTCACTGTGTAATTGGATCCTAGATTTCCACACGTCTAGTCCACAATCAGTGAGGATTGGTAAGAACATCTCCTCAAAAATCTCCATCAGTACCATAGCACCATAAGTCTGCTTTCTTATGCTCAGGGGAATTGGTGTCCCCCTACCAGACCATGATGCAGCCGACCAGCACACTTTCCACCACACCTCTGTAGAAATTTGCCAGGGTTTCCGATGTCATACCAACCTCTGCAAACCCCTGAGGAAGTAGGGATGGTGAATTGCTTTTTTCACAATGCAATTAGCATGTTGGATCTAGGAAAGATCCACCGAGCTAATCACTCCCAAGAACTTAAATTTGCTTACCCTCTCTACTCATTTTACACCTTTGATAGTGTGGCTCAGTATGGCAACAACACCACCTATAATACCACAGTAGTGGGTTGTATATAAAGGAAGGGGATGAGTCAGCGTACAAGAGGGAGATTGAAAACGTGGCTGAATGGTGCACCAACAACAACCTCGTACTCAATGTCTCCAAAACCAAAGTGCTGATTGTTGACTTCAGGAAGGGAAAACCAGAGGTGTACGATTCAGTGATCGTTGGAGGGTCAGAGGTGGAGAGGGTGAGCAAATTTAAGTTCTTGGGAGTGATTAGCTCGGTGGATCTTTCCTAGATCCAACATGCTAATTGCATTGTGAAAAAAGCAATTCACCATCTCTACTTCCTCAGGGGTTTGCAGAGGTTGGGTATGACATCGGAAACCCTGGCAAATTTCTACAGAGGTGTGGTGGAAAATGTGCTGGTCGGCTGCATCACGGTCTGGTAGGGGGACACCAATTCCCCTGAGCATAAAGCCCTGCAAAAGGTAATGGACACAGCCCAGGACATAACAGGCAAAGCCTTCCCAACATCGAGAACATCTACAGGGAATGCTACTGTCGGAGAGCATCAGCCATCATCAAGGTCCCACACCACCTAGCGCACGCTCTGTTCTCACTACTGCCATCAGGGAAGAGGTATAGGTGCCACAAAACTCACACCACCAGGTTCAGGAACAGCTGCTCCCCCTCCACCATCAGACTCCTCAACAACAAACCCAATCAGAGGCTCATTTAAAGACTCTCACTTGTGCACTTTATTGATTTTTTTCTCTCTCTGTATAGCACAGTCAGTTTGTTTATGTGTACGTTGTGTACAGTTATTTTTTCCACTGCCAATAAGTGGTAATTCCGACTGGCCCACAGGAAAAAGAATCTCAGGGTTGTATGAGTGTCATGTATGTATATAAATCTGAAATCCGAATCTGCCAACCCTCCCAGGTAGTTAGAAATTGTCTCTGGGCCGTGAAGCCAAGTTCACCCCAGTTGATTTCTCTCTCCACTGATTAAACCAAATTGCCTTAACATTTCTCTCATGTAAGAGTTTATTGCTTTTTTTTCTACCTGATGGAATTGATGTTTAGAATCAACAACAAAGCACGTACAAAACTCCTGGTCCCACAGTTACTGGGCATTGAGGATTGTCACGTCAAGCACATGGAGCTTCCATTTGGAGCCCCCACTGCTATGAAATTGATTCACAGATAAACAGAAAAAAACATGGGATGTATAGAGGGAAGTTGGGTAACGCTGCACCTGAATTATTTTGTTACACCAGAAGCATGAAGCAGATTAAGCAAGAATCTTTCAGACTCTTTGCAAGTCAGATGTCCAGGGAAGGCTCAAAATCACCAGGAAGCAGTTCACCACTGATCCATTGGGTATAATGACATTAGAACATTACAGCACAGTACGGGCCCTTTGGCCCATCATGTTGTGCTGCATATTTTTAAACCTACTCAACAATCAAAACCTTTCCTACTTCACAGCCATAACCTTAAAATTTTTTTCTTCCTTATCAAGTACCTGTCTAAGAGTCGATTGTACGTGCCTCCACTACCATCTCTGGAGATGCATTCCAGGCACCCACTGCTTTTAACCCTGACATCTCCCTTGAGCTTACCTCCTCTTACCTTAAACAGATGTCTGGTATTTGCTCCTGTCGACCCAGGTAAAAGGTGCTGGGTGTTTACCTCATCTATGTTTCGTGGACCTCTGTTAAGTCACCTCTCATCCTTGTTCACTCCAAAGAGAAAATCTCTAGCTTTGTTAACCTTGCCTCATAAAATATGTTCTCCAATCCAGGTAATATCCTGGTAAATATCCTTTGCACCCTCTCCACAGATTCCATATTCTTCCAGAACTGAACACAATATTCCAAGTGTGGTCTAAGCAGAGTTTTATAGAGTTGCAACATTACCTCACACTTCTTGAACTCGACTAATGATGGCCAGCATACCATAAGCCTTCTTAACTATCACAGCTGTGCTCAGGCAGGACAGACCAGAGAGCTCATCTACTGAGGCTCTATGGATGGAGCTGAGAAACAGGAAAGGTAGAACCACACTCATGGGGTTGGATTATAGACCGCTCAATAGCCAGTGAGAATTGGAGGAGCCAATCTGCAGATAGCTGCAGGAAACATAAGGTTGGGATAGTAGGAGATTTTAACTTACCATGTATTGACTGGGACTCCCACTCTGTAAAGGGCTGGATGGCTTAGAGTTTGTCAAATATGTTCTATAAAGTTTTCTGAATCAATATTCAGAGGTACCAACTAGAGAGTGTGCAATACTGGATCTCCTATTAGGGAATGAGACAGGACAGGTCACGTGATCATAATACCATTAGTTTCAAGTGAATTATGGAAAAAGATAAGTCTGGGCCTGGGGTTGAGATTCTAAATTGGAGAAAGGCCATTTTTAAGGAAATGAGAGAACGCGTGGATTGGGATAAATTGTTTTCAGGCACGGATATGCAAGGTAAGTGGAGGACCTTCAAATGTGAAATTTTGAGAGTATAGAGTTTGTATGTTCCTGTCAGGATCAAAGGCAAGGTTAGAAGGCAGAGGGAACCATTGTTTTCAAGGGATATTGGGGATCTGGTTTGGAAGGTGGATTGCAGGTACAGGCAACTTGGAGGAAATGCGATGCTGGTGGAGTATAAATAATGCAAGAAAAATTTCAAGAAAGAAATCAGGAAGGCAAAAAGAAGACATGAGGTTGTTTTGGCAGACAATGTGAAGGAAAATGTTAAGGGTTTCTATAGGCACATTAAGAGCAAAAGGGACAAAATTGGTCCCCTTGAAGATCAGAGTGGTCAGCTTTGTATGGACCCAAAAGAGATGTGAGAGGTCGTAAATATATATATATTTTCAACATTATTCACTCATGAAAATGCCACAGAGTTGTGGGAAGTAAGGAAAACAAAACAGATTAAGGAGGAGGAAATGCTTGCTCTCTTAAAGAAAATAAAGGCAGATAAATCCCCAGGGCCTGACATGATATTCCCTCGGACTTTGAGGGAGACTCGTGTAGAAGTTGAAGGGGCTCTGGCAGAAATATTTAAAATATCTTGAGCTACGCGTTCTGTTGTTTAAAAAAGGCTCCGAAAGTAACTCTGGAAATTATAGGCCAGTGAGCCTGATGTCAGTAGTAGATAAATCATGGAAAGGTGTTCTAAGAAATTGGATATACAATTATTTGGAAAGCCATGGACTGATTAAGGATAGTCAACATGGCTTTGTGCATGGTAGGTCATATTTAACTAATCTTATGGAGTTTTTCGAGGAGGTTGATGTTGTCTACATGGACTTTAGTAAGGCCTTTGAAAAGGTCCTGCATGGAGGTTAGTCAGGAAAGTTCAGACACTAGGTATTCATAGTGAAATAGTGAACTGGATTCGACCATGACTAGACAGGATCAGCCAGAGAGTAGTGGTGGTTGATTGCTTCTCAAACTGGAGGCCTGTAACTAGTGGTGTGCCTCAGGGATCAGTACTGGGACTATTGTTGTTTGTCGTCTATATCAATGATCTGGATGACAATGTGATAAATTGTATCAAGTTTTCTGATGACACTAAGATTAGAGGTGTTGTGGACAGTGAAGAATGCTTTCAAAGTTTACAGAGGGATCTTGTCCAACTGGAAAAATGGGCTGAAAAATGACAGATGGAATTTAAGTGTGAGGTGTTGCATTTTGGAAGGACAAAACAAGAAAGGACATAAACGGTAAATGGTGGGACACTGAGGAGTGCGGTAGAACTTAGGGATCTGGGAATACAGATACATAATTCCCTGAAAGTGGCTTCACAGGTGGATAGGGTTGTAAAGAGAGCTTTTGGCATATTGGCCTTCATAAATCAATGTATTGAGTTGGGATGTTATGTTAAAGTTATATAAGACATTGGTGAGGCTAAATTTGGAGTATTCTGTGCAGTTTTGGTCACCTAACTACAGGAAAGAGATCAATAAGATAGAAAGAGTCCAAAGAGTATTGACGAGGATATTGCCTGGACTTCAGGAACTGAGTTACAAGGAAAGGTTAAACAAGTTAGAACTTTATTCCTGAAGTGTAGAAGAATGAGGGGAGATTTGATAGAAGTATTTAAAATTCTGAGGGGGTTAGACAGAGTAAATGTAGATAGGCTTTTTTTCCACCGAGGGTAGATGAGATACAAACCAGAGGACATGGGTTAAAAGTGAAAGGAGAAAAGTTTAGGGGGAAACATGAGGGGGAACTTCTTCACACAGAGAGTTGGGGCGGAGTGGGGGGGGGAGGAGTGTGGAACAAGCTTCCAGCTGAAATGGTGAAGGTGGGCTCAATTTTAACATTTAAGAGGAATATGGACAGGTACATGGATGGGAGAGGTATGAAGGGCTCTGGACTGGGTGCAGGTCAGTAGGACTACGCAACAAAATTGTTTATCACAGATTAGAAGGGCAGAAGAGGCCTGCTTCTGTGCTGTAATGTTCTATGATTTTAACTACCCTGCCAACCTGCACAGTACCTTGAGAGATCTATGGATTTGGGATCCAATGTCCCTCTGTTTTTCCATTCTATTAAGAATTCTTCCATTAACCATCTACTCTACCTTCAAGTTGTACAAATAGCAGTGGTGCCAGAGCTGGTCTATGCTTTGCTGCCACTGGCGTGGACTCAAGAAGAGTGGGGAGCAGAGACACAGTGCTCCCTTGGGGTCCAACTGCCGTCAGCTCGGTACAGGGTTTGAATGGCCCATGGTGGACTCCAGGGAAGCAGAGGTCTGGCATGGGGCACCAGGAAACCAGGAGACAACCCCCCATTTGAGAAGGAGAAGCAGAGGAGGAGACCCACGAAATGGAGGCAGCTCTGCAGCTGAAGGATCCACTCAGGCGGCGGGGTTGCTGGTGACTCGAGGCGAGATGCGCATGCAGGCTGTGGGCTGCTGGCGACTGTGGTCGAGGGATTTGCACGAGGCTGCGGGCTGCTGGAGACTAGCTCAAAATTAGCTGGAAGGGTACGAGGTACTGGATCTGGGATGTGAGAGGGTGCCATGGGCATTGAAGGTTTTCTAATCGTATTGGAGGTTTGCATATGGAGCTTGGGTTGCCGATAGTTAACACTGAATTAGGAGACTGTGAAGGTGCTGGAGGTGAATCTACGACACTCGGTGACTCAGGGCGGGGCAGGGGGGGGGCTCTCCTTTGCTTCTCTTTCTCTGATTGTAAGATGTGCTTCAGGCAATTTTTGTTGATGACGAATCTGTCTGCCTTACAGCAGGCAAAAGGCAATTTTATGTAATGTGACCCTGTTTTTATTACATGACAATAAATTGAATCTTGAATCTTGAGGGTCAAGCTTCCAAAATGCATCACTTCACATTTATTTAGATTGAGCCCCATCTACCCAATGTTGCATCCTGCCTATGCAACGACCTTCTATACAATTCACAACACCTCCAACCTTGAGGTCAGCTGGAAACTTACTGACCTATCTCTCTACTTCTTTATCCAGGACACTATAAAAATCACAATCGCAGAAAGCAGAAGGTAGTAGTAGATGGAACGTATTCTACCTGGTGTCTCCACTGTAGTGTACCTTCTGCTTTCTGCCATTGAACCATTGGTAAAAGTTATTTGCTATTGAACTTTGACTGTAGTTACATCATTTTGTTTCCCCCATTTTACTTAGCTGTCACATAGCAAAGAATAATTAATGACTATAAATAGGTGGTTCCAAATATCTTTTAAATTATAAATTTAAATTTTAAATTCTTAAATATAGACATACAGGCCCTTCTGGCCCATGAGCCTGTGCCACCCAATTAACATACGCCCCCTATATGTTTCAAAGGGTGGGAGGAAACCAGAGTGCCTGTAGGAAACCCCATACTGGCGCGGGGAGAACTCCTTATAGACCCGGATTTGAACCTGGGTCGCTGACGCTGTAATGGCGTTGGGCTAATCGTTACGCTAACTCTGCCACCCTAATTTTGGTCCCTCGTGCCTCAGAATGCATTGGCTGTGTGGTCTCTAATGCCCTCACACCATTGGCGCAGTCGTGCAGCTGCTGCCAAACACCTCCAGTGACCCAGGTCCAATCCTGACCTCAGATACTGTCTTTGTGGAGCTTCACATTTCCTCCGGTGGCCGCATGCAGTTCCTCCATATTCCAGTTGCTGCCGATATCCCAAAAATCAGTGAGTTCATTCATTGCTGTAAATTGCCTCGAGCAAAATAACTCACTAATGTGCAAATGTCACGTCTGGAACCTGGAAAATGCACAATTGCAAAAGTGTCCTCAAAAATTGCAGACAAATCACAAGATCAGAAAGACCATGATTTTTTAAAAATCATGTGTTGTTATGTATCTGTCTGAGCACAAATGTATGAGCTTTATCAGCTTATCTTGAATTAGTCCCAGCACCAAAGATTCAAACTAGGGGTTTTCCTTTGAGAATGGATTAAATAAATTCTTTGTTCTCCCCTCCAAGACTCCCACGGGTACAAGAGACAATAGCAATTAATCTTCTCCTTAAAAGTCAGTAGAGATTCATCATCATTTAATTTGAAGGGTCCCCACCACGGTACAGTCTCATAATACAGCACAGAAAGAAGCTATTTGTCTGTGTTAATTCTCTTGTGAGCTACTCACAAGTTCCATTCTCCTGGGCCATACAATTAAAACTTCTCCTTCACTTTAGATCTATCTGATACCTCGAAAGCCGCAATAGAGCCTTGTGGGTAACGGAGTTAAGGGTTATGGGGATAAGGCTGGAAAGGGGTACTGATGGTAGTGATCAGCCATGATCTAAAATGGTGGTGCTGGCCCGATGGGCCAAATGGCCTACTCCAGCTCCTATTGTCTATTGTCCTGCCTGCTTATATGCAGAGTGCATTGTAAATTCCAGCCACGTGGCTAATTCTCTTCTCTCCTTTTTAATATTGTTACTTCAACCTCAAAAGAATGGTTACACTGGATAACAATTTTTTCTTCGAAAGGTTTTCGAAAGGTTCATGTACGTGTTATGTCTCAAACCAACGACAACAGAAGACGCAATTCAAAAGGGTTAAATTTTAAGTCTATATTTATTAATGACTATTATCAATATAATGTATTAACCCCACTGTAAACATCCATAGCAAATATGCAAATATATTTATAAGCAGTGTTTATGTGGAAAAACCCAGACCATTGCAGTCTGAGCCCAAAATGGAAAAATCCCCCCCAAACCCTAGATCAGTCGGTCAAGTAAGTCAGTCCGAAAAAAACACGGTCCACAGAATTCAATCTCAAAGTTCAATGTCCAAGTTCAGTTCTTTAACTGATAACAAAGGACATTGTATTGAACATTGGACTGATGTTCCATGGCAGTAAACTTACAAATCCTCACTTACGAGGAGAATGCATTTCACACAGCTCTCCAGCTGCCCTCTGCTCCTTCCAACTGCCGCTCTCTGCTTTATAGTTGGATTCTCCCTTTATTCTCATAGCTTCCAAGCAATTGGTGAGCTAGCACTCAAGTTGCACAGAGTTCTTAGCAGAAATCCATCCTTTATAATGACAGTCCACAGTCCAAAAGGTCGGTCCATGGTCCAAAATCCATAAAATGTACCCAAAAGTGCTCAGTGTTTTTGTGGTCCTATGCTATTGTTTCCTTACCCACTCCGAGTCCTGATCTCTCATCATTTTATGTACTTCTGTCATTTTCTCTACTCTTCTCCAAAGGAAGTAGCCTTATCCCTGAGGAACAACTCCTTACATATTTATTTCTGGATGCTCTCATACCAGTGGCCCAGTTGTGAAGCTGGTAGAGGTGATGCCCCTCAACTTCAGTGACACAGATTCAAACCAGACCCTGATGCTGTCTCTGTGGAATTTGCACATTTTATTTCCTGCTGCCAGAGGGTTCAGTTTGTGCCAGTAACCCAAAGGTGGGCAGCTCAGTTGGCCATCTGGCCTCCCTAAATTGCCCCTATTGTGTAAATGGGAGGCAAGGTTAGCACAACTGTTACAGTGCCAGCGACCTGGGTTCTAATCCGGTGCTGACTTTAAGGAGCTTGTACATTCTCTGTGAATTTCCTCCAGATGCTCTGGTTTCCTCCCACCCTTCAAAAACGTAACGGGGTCGGAGGTTAATTGGGATATTTGTGCTCCACAAGCTCGTGGACATGTTACCGTGATGCATGTCTAAAAACAATTTAAATGCAAGATAGACTCTGGGGGGATGGGGGGGAAGTTGATGGGAATATGGAGAAAAGCAGTTACGTGGAAAATTGGTGGAGGAATGGAATTGCACAGGCTAGATGGGCCAAATGGCATACTTCCAAGACATAAGGAAATATGGAAATGTCCCTCTCATAATAACATGCCCAGAACTGAGCAGATTTGAGCACTGATCATGTTCAGTCTCTTGTAAACCTCAATGAAGACAAGTTAATGAGAACATAGTTCTGTTGTCTAGACGGAGTTGAACCTCCCATTTTGGGGAGGAGTTGATTTGCAACTTGTAATTGAAACTGGACAAATTTATTAGTGACCTGGTATGCTTGTGGGCGTTGGTTGGTGGGAGTATCTACTTCCCAGAATTGTTCCTGTCAGGCAGTTCCTCTCTCCATGCGTCGGAGGCATCAGAATTCATCAGACCACGTTGGGGAAAGGGAGGCTGGAGGACATGAAGTGCCCATCTTCCATCCTTGTGATGGATGGTGTGACCACACATCGATCAAGGCTCACTTGGGAAAATTTGGCTGCTTCTCTAAAGGCACAAGATTATGGTTCCACATTCTTTCCCATTAATACTCTGTGCATTTTTCAGTTGCTTGTAGCTATACGACATCCAAACCTCTTTGTAACCTGCCGCTGGAAGCTCCTCCAGAACTCCTCGTCTTTCATTCTTTGCCTTCACCCATGACCAACACTCAGCACTCCAGTACTGGTCTGCAAAACAAGTGCTGAATATCTCCACAGATCTCTTTCTTACTCTTTTTTTTTAACTCTTTGAGATGCTTTTGCAACCTTTCAGCATTCTTTTTCAGATTTCACATTTATTGTCCCACGTGATATCACATACAATACTGAGATTGTTACAGAGTCCAGAGGACCCCAAAGCCAACAGCAATAGATATGCAGCACAACACAGGGTTACTTAAACAAAAGTAGTTTTTAATTATATTTGAACAAGAAAACAGAATTAAACTTTAATTTATTACTTCACCAACCTAACCCACTTAATCCCCCCTCTAATACTAAGCACAGGCATGTGTAACATATATTTAAGATTAGAAAAGTTCTTTGGATCACAGTCCAATCTCACTGGTTGCAGGCAATTCTTGTACTGAGCACAGAAGTTAGCACTCACCAGTCTTTGGTGCTTAACAGGCAAATGCTTACCACTCAGGAGGGTTCTTGCTGGTTTTCCGAGAGAGATTCCTTTTCCAGGACATCCGCAACTGATTCCTTCTCAATCCGTCTTGCTGCCGAAACTTACCCCCTTCAGGGTTGTCCAGATGATCCTCTTTCTTTCAGGTCACCTTTCAGACTGCCAATCTTCTCCTTTGAGCAGGCAGCCTGCCAAAGTTTGCCAGCTTGCCCCTCTGGAACAGATTTCTGTGACTCCTTCTCTCTCACTCCCTCCCTCTCTGAGAGCAAAGCTGTTCTCCCTCTGCCTGTAAAGATCACATGTTCTCCCAGGCAAGCTGCTACATGTTGCTACTTTGTTGCTCCTCTGCAAAAGCACTCTACAAAAGTCCTGCAAAAATTCTGTGCTTTAAAATGTGTGTGCACAAGCTACTCTAGCAATTCCTCCCAAACCACCTCTAAATACTCTGTCACAATTCCTTTTTCCTGTGGGCGCGGCAGAATTACCACTAGTCGAACAAAAAAATAAACTGTACACAGCGTAAACATGTAAACAAATAAAGAACTGTAAACAGATAATGAATGTAAACAAACTGACTTTGCAATACAGAGAGAACAAAAGGAAGATCATAAAATGCGCAAGTACGTGTCCTTAAACGAGTCCCTGATTGAGTTTGTTGTTGAGGAGTCTGAGGGTGGAGGGGGAGCAGCTGTTTCTGAACCTGGTGGGTGCGAGTCTCATGGCACCTCGACCTCTTTGCTGATGACAGCAGTGTGAACAGAGTGTGTGCTAGGTGGTGTGGGTCTTTGACGATTACTGCTGCCCTCTGACGGCAGCGTTCCCCGTGGATGTTCTCAATAGTGGGGAGGGTTTTGCCTGCAATGTCCTGGGCTGCGTCCACTACCTTTTGGAGGACTTTCCACTCAGGAGAATTGGTGTTCCCAGACCAGACTGTGAAGCAGCCAGTCAGCACACTTTCCATCACACCTCTGCCAGGGTTTCACGTGTCATGCCAAACCTCCGCAAAAGCCTTTATTTGATTACATGTGTGCATTGAGTCAGTTTTTTTTTCACACTACCAAAAAATGGTAATTCTGCATCAGCCTCAGGAGAAAAAGAATCTCAGATTGTATGTGATGCGTGCAGGATCTAACTGAATCTGAATGGTTTGCCTTGCAAACACCCCACCCTCCTGCCCCAATTCCAGAAGAATCTTCAGTTGCCAGACTGGGTTTATTAGCCTCCTGTGTCTCCTCAAAACCAGGATGGCAATCCTGTCAGCCTCTGCACAAGAGGCTGCCGAGAAGAGGAGAAGACGAAAGAAGAGTCGAACAAGAGCGCCTCAAGCGCTGGGATTGAGCGCAATGCACCAACGGGCTGGAGAAACCCCGCAGGTCACACAGCATCCATTTCTAACGTGCCACTGTATGTTCACCCTGTTGAACCGAGCTTAATTGTTCCTTGCAAACCACTGCTGTCCACTTGATGGTAATCTGGATCTTCAAACTGTCAGTGCAAACAATACAATTAGTGTCAGTCACTTATCTTGAGGTGTTCTTAAATGGAACTGAGGTAGCCAGAACGAAGATCAGTATTTTTTCCCTGAATCCATTCTTTATTAGAATTCAATTATAATCTTCTGAGGACAGACTGCTTTGAAGTTGTTACACAGGAGACAACTCTTTTATCTTATACTTTAATGAATTGGTAAAATGCTGGAGCAGTAAACATTTGATGTAAAACACAAGAAGGCTAAGATTTATTTACACCTTTTGAGATTTAGAATTCACAGAAGTACCTTGATAACGTTGAAATGTGCGATGGAGTTCAATTGTTATAGAGGACAGGGATCAGTCAATCTGCGTGAAACTCAAAAATCTGCAGATGCTGTAATTGTAGTAAAAATGCACCAAAAAAGCTGGTCTTTTCAGCATCCATAGATATATTGCCGATGTTTCGGGCATGAGCCCTACTTCCAGGAGAATAAACCGGAAGCAGGAAATCTCAGTAAGTCTCAGAGTTCAGACAGCGCTGGCCGGCGGTCGGTGAGGGGGGGTGGGGGGAATCCAGACCAACAAAAGGGGTTAATAGAACATGATAAGGGGCGAGGCAAGAATTTATCATGTTTGTGCGAAAGGAGATGGAAAGGAGAGATGGAGCTGGGGGAAGGCAGCAAGGGGGAGAAGTGAGGGGGTTTAACAAAAGCCAGAGAGGTCGATATTAATGCCACGGGGTTGGAGGGTGCCCAGTCGGAAGATGAGGTGTTGTTCCTCCAATCCAAACATCTCCAATGTTTTCCTGCAGAATAAGCATCAGGGCGCTGGAACAAGTTCTCTCACTGTTCTTTGGAAGTGTGTAAGTGAAACGTGGAAGTCTGCAGACACTGTGGTCATAGTAAAAACACACAGAAATGCTGGAGGAACTTAACATATCTCGCAGTGTCCATGGAAGGTAAAGGTACTATCGTTTCGGGCTCAGGAAGTGATATATCTTTACCTCCAATAGATGCTCTGAGACCAGCTGAGTTCCTCCACCATTTCTGAGTGTTTTTATTTGAAACAGTAAAGTACCATCTTCAACAAAGGGGTTGTTTTTAGCCAACTAAACCTGATAAATCAAACTCTGCAATTGGATCCTTGACTTTCTCATCGGTAAAACAAAGTCAGAACGAATTGGAAACAACATCTCCTCCTCACTAATTGCCAAGGATGCGTGCTTAGCCCACTGGTCTACCCATTATACACCCACAACTGTGCAGACAGGCACAATTCCAATGCTAACTCGGTTCCTGAAGTCCGGGCAACATTCTAATAAATCTTCTCTGCACTTTTTCTATCTTATTGATCTCTTTCCTGGAGTTAGGTGACCAAACCTGCAGACAATACTCCAAATTTGGGCCTCCCCAATACCCTATACAATGTTACCATAGCATCACAAGTCCTGTACTCAATATTTCTGAAGGCCAATATGACACAAGCACTCTCTTTATCACCACCCCTGCACTCTGAATTTCCATATAGCCCCACAACATCTTGAATTCTCCAAATACCCCAGGCCCCACTGAATCTCTGCTCTTTCTACCCAGCCCACTACCACCCTTTTACCAACCTCTCAGCACCAATATTTAGATTTCAGAAGTAGATTTCAGATTTCTGATTTATTGTCAGAGTACATACATGACTTCCTTTTTCCTGTGGGCGATGCAGAATTACTACTTTTGGCAGGGCAAAAATAAATAAAATACCAGACTGAACATACAGATGTAAACATATAAAAAAAAGTGAACAAAATGACAGTGCAATACAGAGAGAGAGAGAAAAAAAATCAATCAATAATCAATAATAATCAGAGTCCCTGATTGAGTTTGTCATTGAGGAGTCTGATGGTGGAGGGGGAGCAGCTGTTCTTGAACCTGGCGGTGCGAGTTTTGTGGCACCAATACCTCTTTCCCGAAGGCAGCAGTGAGAACAGAGTGTGCGCTGGGTGGTGTGGATCCTTGATGATTGCTGCTGCCCTCCGACGGCAGCGTTCCCCGTAAGTGTTCTCGATGGTGGGGGAGAGTTTTGGCTTTGATGTCCTTTTGCAGGGATTTCCGCTTGGGGTTATTGGTGACCCCTATACCAGACTGTGACGCAGCCGGTCAGCACACTTTCCACCGCACATCTGTAGAAATTTACAACGGTCAATCAATGGTGTGATTAAGGCCAGGCCAATAACCTGGAAGTCATTTGGTGAGCAAGAGCCTCTGGTATGCTCGCATCAGTGCCAAAGAATTTTCAGTGTCCCATTTTCTGAGTAAAATCCATTGTAAGGAAAAATGAAGAGTTTATCCATTGAGTGAGTGGGGTGGTTTATACATTGGAGTCACAGCAGACAATCAGATGTTTTATAAATAAATCCAACTATGATATAACCCAAATACCCCAACTGTAATTGGTATGGTTACCTAAGCAGTTACCGCAATGCTATTTTTATGCCAGTGACCCAGGTTCAAATCCAGTGGTGTCTGTAAGGGGTTTGTACATTCTACATAACTTGAACAAGGACTCAAGCCAGAAATTTTTTTAAAATTTTTCTTTACCTCCTATGGGCGCTGCATGATCTGCTGGGCTCCTCCACCATGTTTGTGCTTTCACTACAATCACCACGTCAGCAGGCTTTCATGTTAAACTCCTTGTACATTCTTCCCGTGTCTGTATGGGTCTCCTCCAGGTGCTCCGGCTTCCAAAAATGTTGGTTAATTGGTGCATTTGGGAAGCACAGATTCATGGGCTGGAAGGGCCTGTTATCAATGCTGCAATGTACATATACCCTCTCCTCACTGAATCAATAGCCAACTCTTTTAGGTAAACTGTTCCTTCTTCCTCATTGTACAATGAAAGTGGGCAGGTAATTTTACAAATGTGTTTTACTTTTCCATTTGAACTGACACGAATGATATCTTAACACAATAAAATGCTTGTGTATGGAGATTCTTAGCCCTCGTGTGATGCCTACAGGTCGTGTCTCCATATAACCATATAACCATATAACCACTTACAGCACAGAACAGGCCAGTTCGGCCCTACAAGTCCATGCCGTAACAAATCCCAACCCTCCTAGTCCCACTGACCAGCACCCAGTCCATACCCCTCTAGTCCCCTCCTATCCATGTAACGATCCAGTCTTTCCTTAAATGTAACCAATGATCCCGCCTCGACCACGTCTGCCGGAAGCTCATTCCACATCCCCACCACCCTCTGCGTAAAGAAATTTCCCCTCATGTTCCCCTTATAATTTTCCCCCTTCAATCTTAAACCATGTCCTCTAATTTGAATCTCCCCCTTTCTTAATTGAAAAAGCCTATCCACATTTACTGTCTGTCCCTTTTAAAATCTTAAACACCTCTATCAAGTCCCCCCTCAATCTTCTACGCTCCAGAGAAAAAGCCCCAGTCTGCACAACCTTTCCCTGTAACTCAAACCTTGAAATCCTGTCAACATTCTCGTGAACCTTCTCTGTACTCTCTCTATTTTGTTTATATCTTTCCTATAATTTGGTGACCAAAACTGTACACAGTACTCCAAATATGGTCTCGTAGTTAATGATCTAATAAGTTAATGAATTCTAGGCCGTTTAGATGATGTTTTCTTGCTGATTAAATTGTTCTAATTGGAATTCAACCTGATGAGTAACATAAACTGAAACCCAACCTTTTTATCTTCTCAGACAGAGGAAAGAAAATAACGTTGTTAAACAGGAAAGTCTGCAGACACTGTGATTGCAGTGCAATGCACAAGGGTGCTGGAGAGGTTCAGCTGGTCACACAGCATCTATTGGAAGCACAGGGCAACTAACAATACGAGCCTAAGCCCGTCGTCAAGGTACGATCAAAAATCAGGCAGGCCTGATTAATGAGCGATCAATGACCACTTGCAGACATGGAACAGGTAGTGTTGCGGAGTCCAGAGGACCCCAAAAACCAGCAACAATAGATATGCACCACAACACAAAGGGATACTTAAACAAAAGTAGCTTTTAATTATAATTGAACAAGAAAACAGAATTAAACTTTAACTTATTACTTAACCTACTTACTTAACCTACCTAACCCACTTAATGCCCCCTCTAATGCTAAGCGCAGGTGTGTGTAATGTGCATTTAAGATTAGAAAAGTTCTTTTGATCACAGTCCAATCTCACTGGTTGCAGGCAATTCTTACACTGTGCACAGAAGTTAGCATTAACAAAGTTCACCAGGCTTTGGTGTTTAACAGGCAAATGGTTACCACTCGGGAGGGTTCTTGGTGGTTTTCAGAGAGAGATTCCTTTTCCAGGACATCCGCAACTGATTCCTTCTCAATCAGTCTTGCTGACGAAACCTTCCCCCTTCAGGGTTCTCCAGATGATCCTCTTTCTTTCAGGTCACTTTTCAGACCACCAGCCTTCTCCTTTAACCAAGCAGCCTTCCAAAATTTGCCAGCTTGTCAATCTGCAACTGATTTCTGGGACTCTCCTTTCTGTTTCACACCCTCCCTCTCTGAGAGCAAAACTGCTTGCAAAGATCACATTTTCCCAGGCAAGTTGTATGCTGATATTTTGTTGCCTCTTGCAAAAAGCACTCTGCAAAAGTCCTGCAAAAATTCTTTGTTTTAAAATGTGTGTGTGTGTGTGTGTGGGTGTGTGTGTGTGTGTGTGTGTGTGTGTGTGTGTGTGTGTGGGTGTGTGTGGGTGTGTGTGTGTGTGTGTGTGGGTGTGTGCAAGCTACTCCAGTGATTCTTCCCAAACCACTTCTAAATAATAGTCAAAGGCTTTATTGATCAGAAGGCCCAGACACGCCTCTACATGCTGCTCACGTCCAAGGTAGGTATGAGGGAGGAAACTAGGGCTCTCGGGTTTTATTAGGGGATCTTACGGGATGGGGCTGCAGGAACAGAAGGCAGGCCAGCCCGCCCAGCCCAGTGAGCACATGCCTGGACGTGCCCACAGTATCGTGTTCCACCACACTGAAATTAATGCTGTTGAATTAATGAGGCCAGGTACCAAATGAATCCAAGCAAAGACCTGAAACAGAAAAATTGATTGGTAAAACTGTTATGGGCTTGCATTGTAACATGTGACATCTAGCATTTGAACTCTTGGTCAGATTCATGGGAGAAAGAGGTTGGAGCTGTTTTTAGAATGAGTGTGAGTTGAGAGGGTTCATCAAGCCATTTATTGTCATCTGATTGCACAAGAACAACCCAACGCAACAATGTTCTCCAGTCCTCGGTGCAAAATACGCAGACACATATCCAGACATAATACACATACAGACAAACAATACATATGCAGGATGTGTTCATATATACACATAAATAAATAAACATTTCTTTATGAATATGAGAATCTCAGATGGTCAGTGCGAGCAGTTCCTTTGGTCGTTCAGCATTCTCGCTGCCCGTGGGAAGAACCCTCTGATACTCCTGTATCTCTTTCCCGATGGGGGTAGCTGTAAGATGCTGTGTACAGGGAGGTGGAAAGGGTCTTCATTGATTTTGTGCGCTCTCTTCAGACAGCAATCCTATGTTGATGGGGAGGAAGGTAGACCCCAGTGATCCTCTCTGCCACTCTTACAGTCCTGTGTATTGACCTCCGACCCATGTCTATGCAGCCACCGTACCACCCTGTGATGCAGCCGGCCAGGTCGCTCTTGAGTGAGCTCCTGTGGAATATTGGCATAATGGCACTCGCTCCAGTCTTCTTAGGATGTGCAGCCGCAGTTTCGCCTTCCTGACAAGTGAGAAAATGCTGCGTGTCCACAATAAGTGGACTCCGAGGAAATTGGCTGTCTCCACTCTCTCCATGACAGAGTTGTTGATGTGTGGTGGAGGGTGGTTCTCTTTTTCCCTCAAAGCACCCTTTTCCCAAATCTTGGAATGTTACCCCTCTTGGTGATGGACCCTGGAACTTGAATTTGACCATTCAGATTTCTTTGAGACTCAAAACCTTTGTTCCAGCTGCTCTCTTTAATCTGGTACGTGACCTGCAGAGGCTCTCCGACATTTTCCATTGAGACTTCTCCTGGAGCCCGCTTGCTGACAGCTCTCATTTGACAGAGACGTCACTAAAAATAGCAGCTCTCACCTTCACAGATGTCCTTCTGAACCTGCTGATTAGCACATTTGCCTTCGTGTCTGAGCTAAGTCTACTCATCTCACTGTTGTACCTTCAGCGAGATCAGGAGTCGATTGATAACAGATTGCGTGACATCATTGGTATAACATGGTGTACGAGCAGATGGAACATATTTAGTATCAGCACTCAATCATACCCTAGACTACCAATGTGGCTCAGTGAGCAGAGACTGTTTCTCTGTAGAACTGCATAATCATAGCTTTAGTGTTGCTGCAAGAGCAGAATATTCCCTTCACAGCCCTGTAATTGGTGGTGTTTCATGCATTAATCTAATTGAAAGTGACTTGCGTCAGCAAGCACACAGTTGGCGTGTTCCAGGTCACATGATGGGAAAAGCACGTGCGCATGCGCGTGCACACACTCGTACACAGGTCATACGCTCGCGCGTGCACACCCATGTACACACGTCACATGCCTTCTCTTTATTGACTGGTCCCTTACGTTTGCCCCTCTCTAATTTGTGTGCTCTCAGGTGCCTCTAATAAAGCTGGTATGGAGACTGCGCGTGCAAACACACACACACACACATATATATATATATATATATCTATATGCACACACCTGCCCCCCCCCCCCCCCCACCGTTTGTACTCCATAACCATTTCAGTCCATTGGGTGTTGCATTGCATCGAGGACTCACAGTTTCCCTGATTACCTGGTCATAGAAAAGACTATCTGTTCCATGAGGTTGGCATTGGGCATTTGAATGGCTTGGGTAGTCTAACAAGGGTCTCCCTGGTTATGCTCATGTGGTTTGGGTGGAGGTGGCACCGCCAGCAGTTTTCCAGGGCATTGAGCTGTCTGGTGTAGGTAGCTTAAGTCTCAGAAACACCCAGAAGGGCAGAAATCACCATGGATTTTGAGATGTTCATCATTAAATGCCCTCCTCCTCAACAAACCAAAGGCCATGCATTGAAAACAATCCTTTCATTGAAAGGCCATGCATTGAAAAGACCTTTCCAAGGTATTGATCAGAAAGTGATGGGGCAGGTTGTAAAGGACCTAGATTTTGCAGATGTAAGGCCCACCTTCTCATAACCCTTCTAAGAACATAAGAAAATAAGAAGTAACCGCCTCAAGGGGAGGCAGCTAAAAGGTAAACGCGCCTTGTCTGATGGGACCTTCCATTGTTTCCTCCAGTTAAGATAATTTTTCTAAGGGATAGATGGGACCCTGCAGAGACCCCACCTACACCTAGTGAGGTTGAAGGGAATGCTTCGACTGGGAAACTCACCCATCTTATCCATTTTAAGAATGTTCTCGGTACCCCAAGGTGAGATCTGCAAGCCAGGGCTACACAGATCAAGAGAGAGATGGGAGTCAGATGAGGGCATCACAATTGATGAGAGATTCTGGTCGGACTGGTGTGTGACATTCTAGATTCAGACTGGTTCAATACACTTTCTGCACCAGCTCGACCACACACCACCAAAGATTCGCAAAGCAAAACTAGAGGTGCCGGAGATATGTGGAGTGGAGCCAGGAACATTCATTCATGCAACCTGGTACTGCACAAAAGTGGTCCCATTTTAGCAGGATTTGGCCAATATACTAAGCAGGATAATGAAGGTAACCCAACGATGTATTTGCTGGGGAGTCTGATGGACATAAACTACAAATTAACTAAATTCCAAATTCAATTGCTTTGTCCATAGAAAAAAATGCATAGCGAGGACGTGGAAGTCTGATTCCCCTCTTACTATCAATAGGTGGACCACAGGGAAGCATAGCTGTATACCCATGGGAAAAAAAAATCACGTATAATCTTAGACACAGCACCTCTGTTAAGATATGGCAGCCATATCTGATGTACACGAGAGCGCGACTGTAGCTGCACCCTGACAAAAATTACCAATAGGTGGATTAACAAAGGAATTATATAAGGGACGTCTCCTTGTTCACCATGGTCACTCGTCAGAAGCACCGACACCATATCCAGCCTCTTTTTTTTCAGGGGGTGGGGGTTGGAGGGGGAGAAACACCACATGTTGCTGTGTTTTTGTGGCAGTCTGTGACGTTATCTCCTTGTTTATTGATGGAAAACGCAAAATTAAAATAAAGAAAATAAGAAATAGGAGCAGGAGTAGGCCATTTGGCCCATCGAGCCTGTTCTGACATAGAGATCATGGTTGATCTAATAATAGGCTCATATCGACCGATTCGCCTTTTCCCTTAATTTCCCTACATTGTAAAAATCTATCCAACCTTGCCTTAAATGTATTTACTTAGATCCCATCCACTGCTTCAATGGGCACCGAATTCCATCGATTCACCATCCTCTGGGAAAGGCACTTCCTCCTCATCTCTGTCCTAAATCTACTACCCTGAATCTTGAGGATGTCCCCTAGTTATAGCCTCCCCCACCAATGGAAACTACTTACCTATCACTATCTTATCTATGCCTTTCATCAGTTAATACGTTTCTTTAAGATCCAGTCTCATTCTTCTAAATTCCAGTGAGTACAGCCCCGGATGTCTCAATCTCTCCTTACAGGCTAAACCCCTTCATCTCTGGAATCAATCTGGTGAATCTTCTGTGCATCACCTCTAAAGCCAGTTCATCCTTCTTCAAGTAAGGAGACCAGAACCGCACGCAGTGCTCCAGAAACGAGCTCACCAGTACCTTGTACAGTTGCAACATAACCTCCCTGCTGCTAAATTCAATCCCTCCAGCAATGAAGGCCAACATTCCATTTGTCTTCTCGATAGCCTGCTGCACCCGCAAACCAACCTTTTGTGATTCATGGACAAGCACTCCCTAGTCCTTCTGCACTGCAGTATGGTGCAATCGCTTGCCATTTAAATAATACTCTGATCTTCCAATTTTACCTTCCAAAGTGGATAACCTCACATTTTCCAACATTGTGCTCCATCTGCCAGACCCACTCACTTAACCAATCTATATCACTCTGCAGATTCTCCATATCCTCTGCACAATTTGCTTTCCCACTCAAATTAGTGTCATGAGTAAACTTAGACACATTACACTTTGTCCCGTCTTCCAATTCACAAATGTATAATATGAAGTTCAAATTCCTGGGTGTCAACATTTTCAAGGATCTGTCCTGGAGCCTCTATGTGGATGCAATGATGAAGAAGACTTGCCAGTGGCTATACTTTGTGAGGTGTCCGAGGAGGTTCGGTACATCACCGAAAACTCTTGAAACGTTCTACAGGTGTACCATGGAGAGCATTCTGTCTGGTTGCATCACTGCCTGGTAAGAAGGCACCAACTCTCGGGATAAGAGTAAACTCAACAAGGTTGTTAACTTGGCCTATGACATCACAGGCACCATACTTCACACCATCGAGGACATCGACTTGAGGCGGTGACTTAAAAAAGCAGCCTCAGACCCCCACCGCCCAGGCCACACCCTCTTCACTCTGCTACCATCAGGGAAAAGGTACAGGAGCCTAAAGATGAGCACTCAGTGGCACGAGGACAGCTTCTTCCCCACTGTCATCAGATTCCTGAATGATCAATGAACCAAAGACACTGCCTGACTTTTCATACACGATTATTTTTGTTTTATGTAGTTACATTGTAAGTTGGTTATAACACCGAATTTCATGACTTGTTCATGACAATAAATTTTGATTCTTATTCTGAGCTAAGCCTGGCCAAATACAAAGTATTCACAATATACACACCAACAATTCTCCCGTGTAACATTACAATTTCTGCATGGATTTAAAATGTAATTTTACATCACTTGTGAGCCTTCATTCACCAGAAAGCACTGGTGAACATCATAATTCAGCCCAAGTGTTTCACCCTTTTATAGAAACCATATCTCTGAGGAGCTCCTGTAACCCTTCACAGACTCTGACGGCTTTATTACCCAATTTCACTGAGAATGGAGCAGCTTTTATTGGGCGAGATGAAAATTATGCCACTTCCAAGAACCCCGCTCCCTCAGAGCTTCTGTTTTTAAAAACATTCCAGGGTAAGTTGCGTACAATCAATCCTTATTCTGAACATTAATAAAACCCATGAATAAAGCCACAAACCAACAATTCTCAGCAACGCTAACTGAATAATTTAACAATCACCTGATCTATCGGAGTTGAAAGGATAATCTCACCTACTTGTATTTAAGTGCAGTCCTGGTTCTTACAGAACCTGGGTGAAATGCCCTTTAAGTCTGTACTATAAGATCCCATATACTGAAATGATTCATTCTTTCTTGATTGAGGGGAAAAAATCCATACTGTGTCAATCCATTATCCATTTAATGCCGCAGAAAAGACATTTGACTGTTATTAATACTGCTTGATGTATTCTTTATTTTTAAAGATATTCAATACATAATAAGGGATTGAACTTTTTGGTTTTGTTAGCTTTTATTCAATTCAGGGATGCTTTACTGGTTTTTATAACTATTCAGTGGAATTGGGTATCTTTGGTTATCAAAAAGCTCAAGTCTGGTTATAAACTCCATAGAACTTTTCCAAGCAATGTCGGCAGAGAGGGTGAATGCATAATGAATACCGTGTAAGGTGGCTCCTGAACTTTAAAAATGTCACCCCAAAACCAAAGGTCATCTTATACGCCAATCCTTGACACCGAAGTCTCAGCGCTCCCCCACAGACATGCCCGGTATGTCTGCAATCCACTCCATGCAGGCTTTAAACAGCCTGATAGTGGTTTATTTTAAAATATACTACAACTTATGACCGTAATTGGAATTAAAGGAATGGTCATAACTCGGATTGGTCCCAAGTCAGATTCGTATGTCTTAATGAGATATTAAAGCAATTTTTCAAAAGAAATTTCAACAAATGAACCTTAAATGAAGAATCTCAGCATGTGTACTGTATTTTTAAAAAAATTTGGTTGTATGTGCGAGTGGACATAGGTCATAAATTGAGGACTACTTTGTATTAAATTTAAACTTTTGCTGGGTAATTTGCTTTTAAAATACAGTGGCCAGTGGAACGGTTGGTGAAGGACTATTGCAGCAGTAAGGTGGAATAGTCTTATACAGAGAGCATAGCACAAGCCCTAAATTATAGGTGGAAATTCAGGTGGTGGACTTATACACGAGTTGAATTATACGCCGACATATTCGGTAATGGCAGCAATCTTTCTATTTTCTGTTCTTGCCCACATATTGCTGGTGGTGAGAGTTTGTGTGTGGATATATTGATGTTACAAGACACAGCCATTTACACCAAGGCTTCTGCTAAGTGGTTTCACTTTTCATCGCTGACCAATCTTGCTATGTGTTGCAGGTTTGCAGTCTCACGGGTAAGGATGGAGAGGGATATGTGCATTCTAAATTAGTCTTTATCGAGGGGCAAGAGGTTTATGGTGTGTCGACCCACACCCTCCCTGGTTTTTCTCTCACATTCATTCTTCTACCGAGTTTTCCTCTCCCTTCCCCCTCTGGTCCTACCTGCCAATCATTCCCCCCCTTCCCCCCCCCCCCCCAAGTTTGGTTCCATCCAGCGACCTTTATCTCATCCACTACTGTACTACCAGGCAATCCCTGAACGCGATTGAGTTCCTAGAAAGCGAGCCGACATATGACTTCCCACAATGCAAAGCTGTGTCGTGTGTGCACGTATCAAAAAATAGGTGATGACAATAAATTGAGTTGATTTACATTTTTTTCAAGAGAATTCATTTTATTCCACATCTCAAATTCTTGTGGAGTGTGAGTTCTCGAAGAGGGAATTTTAGTCAGCGTAGCAATTAAGTTTTTTTTTACATTTTAAATCAGGCATACAGCAATGTGGCCCTATGAGTCCGTGCTGCACTAATTACACCCTGGTACATTTTTGAAGGGTGGGAGGAAACTGGAGCCCCCGGAAAAAGCGCAGATTCGGGGAGAATGTACCAACTCTTTACAGACTGCGTAGGATTCGAACCCAGTTCCAGTCCCGATCGCTGGTGCTGTAAAGGCGTAGCGCTAACCCCTTACGCCAACCAAGCTGCCCAGTTAGTTAGCACAGGAGTTGCTTGCCCTGGTAATCTTTCTTCTTCCCTCTCAGTCTTGAGTCAGGGTCTTAACCTGAAATATCTAGTCTGAGTTTTGCCTCTATGGAGGCTGTTTGATCCTCAGGGTCCTTCCATTTTCCAATCACCTGCAACCTCTTGTGCGTCACCGCTTGATCAAATATGATCCCAATTGTAACATTCCCGGGATGACACAAGGATAATATTTTCCCCAACCATTTGCCTTGTTATTCCACTTCCTTAAAATTTAAATTTACACATACAGCACGCCTTTCCGGCCCATGAGCTCATGTTCCCCCCTCCCCCACAAATACACCAAATGACCTACAATTTTTGGAGGGCTGCGGATTCGAACTCAGATGGCATTGCGCTAACTGCTATTTCCGCTGTGCCGCCCACGACATGGGGATTGCTCTAATGGCTGAGAATTTCCCTGATTTTACATGTGCTGTGCTGTGGAAGTACTGTGAACTCTCGGCATTTGCCTTCATCAAAATCTTCACTCTCATCCACACCACCCAGGCCGCGCCCTCTTCACTCTGCTACCATCAGGGAAAAGGCGCAGGAGCCTGAAGGTGAGAATTCAGCTTCTACCCCTCCGCCCTCAGATTCCTGAAAGGACAATGAACCCCCGACACTCCCCTCTTTACTTGCTCCCTTTATTTATTTTGGAAGAGCAATATTTCCACTGTGACGCTGCCGCAGAACAACGAATTTCGTGACATGCTCAGGGCAACAAATTCTGATTATATCGTACACACCTTGCCAATGCTCTCAATCTATCATTAATGCATTCCGTGGGCAAAAGGGATCACATTTTAATTGCATATTGCAAAAGGTCCCTGTAGCTTTCTGAAAACACAATGCGAGATCTGCGTGGACAGACCTTATTCAATAAAAATAACCCTACTTTTCTATTTAGGCCTTTGGGGGTGTTTTATATTGGATTGTTTTGCTTTGAAGCAGAAGGAATTGAGGCCTGACTACAGTGAGACAGCATTAGCAGAAGTTTTCCAGTATCTTGAGCGTAGTCTGCTGTAGGTGGTTCAAGTCTCAGAATGACCCACCAGGGCAGAAATAACTGTGGGCTTTGTGCCTGATCTGAGGTCTACATCTTCATGATCAACCAAAGGTCATACAGTGACAGTGCTCGTGAATGTAATCATCAACGCTTCCCCCCCTCCTCCCCCACCCCCACAGCCATTTCCAAGTATCGCTTGGAAGCTGGGCAGGACAGTCAAACAGTCCAAAGAAAATCAAGTAATTCTCATCTGATTGTAGAAGTGCAACCCGGCAAAACAGTGATCTCCGGTCCTCGGTGCAAAAACATGAAGGCACACAACCTGACATTGCATGCGTACAAGAAACAATAAATATATGCAGGGCAAGTATTCATATATGTAAATAAATAAATAAATGTTGCTTTCATGAGAGTCTCAGATGGTTAATGTGAGGAATTGCTTCGGTCGTTCAGCGTTCTCACTCACTGCCTGTGGGAGGAAGCTGATCCTCAGCCTGGTGGTGCTGGCTCCAATCCTCTTGTATCTCTTTCCTAATGGAAGCATCTGAAAAATACTGTGTGCGGGGTGGAAGGAGCCCTCGATGATTTTGCTCAGCCTGGCGGATCATGCCAATGGTGGGGACCTGCAGTAAGTGGCGTAAATCCCAGCTTATGGATAGGAAAAGATTGGGGAGAAAGGCAGGCAAAGGCAAGGTGCTGGAATCGGTAGCCAACTGTTGGGTCGAACGGTGTCAGTGGGAGGAAAAGAAGAGTCAACGTTTCAAGCGAAACTCTTCATCAGGGCTGATTAATTCTATCCACTGCTACAAATTCCTCTTGAAATTTGTCCCACTGTGTGAAAATATTACTCCTCAAAGGCAAACAAGAAAACCTAGTGAAGCTGGGGTCTACAAACCCGAGATCCTTGTTGCGGGAGGGGACAAACTGGGAGATCTGAAAATGGAGCTGGAAACTGGAGTTTCTCCTCAGCTCCCTTTTAAACCCTTCCCCTTTCAACCCAAATGGATGACCTCTCATTTTAGACCTTGCCACCCGAGAAAGAAGACTGTGACCATTGCTATCTCTACCTCAGAGAGATGTGACCATTGTTACTATATTTGTATGGGTGGGACACTTTGGTTGGCATGCGCAAGATGGGCTGAGGGGCCCTTTGCAACATTGTCCAACTCCACACTGTAGAATCAATAGATTTCCCTTGAGGAAATAGAGGTGCATGAGGATCTGGCAGGAACTTGGATGGCACAGTCAGCATAATGCAATGCTAGCATGGTGCCAATGACCCAGGTTCAAATCTGGCGCTGTCTGTAAGAAATTTGTACGTCCTCCCTGCTCCAGTTTCCTCCCGCCTTCCAAAACATATGGGGGGGGGGGATTTGTAGTTTATTGGGGTATTTGGACGGCATGGGCTCATGAACCAGAAATGTAAAACAAGATCAGGCATGGCCTCCTCCTGCCTCTGTTCCTTTCATGTTACTATGTTCTCTTGTGCTTTGATCCAACATATCTACTGTCCCCATTTCTTCATCAAAGAATAACAATTCCAAAGGCTCTCACTGGATATGCAGCTGATCATAGCAAGAGTGCCCAGGGGATGGCTGCAAGATAGGATTAAATCCTAAGCCTTTATTAGCAAGGCATTATTGACAGGCACATTAAACTGGAATCTTTATACTGAGATGCTCCATGAAATAGCCACGGCAATTAACACGAGGCGACAGTTTTAGGAAGGTGTTTCTTTCCAGAAATTTGATGGCATAATCCTGCTTGACAGAACTGGCCTGGAGGGAATATCAGACTGGCAGAGGTGGCTTGCCTCAGATAAGATGGAAAACTGACACTTTGGCGGGGGCCTGCAAAGCACTACAGGTTGAACCTCTTTAATCCGGCGATGTTGGGACCTGGCCATTGCCGGACCACAGAAAGTGCCGGAAATGGACCCCTTCTATGTAAACATATCAAAACTTAAAGCAGGAAATAATACCATGGAGTGGCATGGACTGAGGTCCATGTCTTGCGCTACTTGTTTGTACTAACGTCCCGATTGCTGGCGTTATAAAGGCATTGAGCTAATCGCTAGGCCAACCAAGCCGTCCCACAGTATCATTTTCTATTTCAAGCTTTGTTCTACCTTTGATTGTCAGGGTTTATACTAATGGTGGCAGATTCAAAATGTGCTGGACCACAGAGGGCCGGATAATTGAGATTCAACCTGCACTTCAAAGAAGTGGTAAATAAGAGGTCGTAGGAAGTGAGGAACCCTCCTGTACAATAGGAACATCACACTGGCTAAATTCTATTTCAATCTCTCTTCTAATTGTGATAAATGTCTAACTGAAAAAGTTTCACTTTTTCATATGTTCTGGGTGTGTCATTTTCTCTCCAATTTTTTGGGGAAGGGATATTTTGTACCTTGTCTTTAGTTCTTAATTTGACTCCAAATCCTTATCTCACTCTCTTTGGAATAAGTGGGCCATCTGGTTTACTACTGACTTCTTCACAGACCCTCGCCTCCCTTAACACCATTTTAACGAGATGGAGAGATCACAAGAAAGCAAGACAAAGGAACAGAAGTAGGCCATTCAGGCCATCAAGTCTGCTCTGCAACCTGAGCTAAACTGATGTCACATCTAGTTCCAAATTCTAGATTTTTCCCCATATCCCTTGATACCCAGATACCTATCAATCTCCACCTTAAACTCCCCCAACGATCGGGCCTCCACGGCTGTATGTGGCAACGAATTCCACATATCCATGACCCTCTGGCTAAAGAAATTTCTCCTCATCTCTGTTTTAAATGGTTACCTTTGAATTCTAAGATTGTGCCCTCTTGTCCTGGATTCGCCCACCAAAAGCAACACCTTATTTGCATCTATCCTGTTCAATCCTTTCAGCATTTGAAATGTTTCAATGAGATCTCCTCACATTCTTCTATACTCCAATGAACACAGTCCAAGAGCAGCTAAATATTCCTCATATCATCCTGGTAAATCTTCTTTGCACTCTCTCCAACATTATTATATTCCTGGCCCAAAACTGCACACAGTTCTCCAAATGAGGTCTCACCAGTGCCCCGTAGAGCCTCGTCAACACCTCTTAACTCTTGTACACTATTCCTCTTGAAATGAATGCCAACATAGCATTTGCTTTCTTTACTGCCGATCCAACCTGGTGGTTAATGTTCAGATGATCCTGCACGAGGACCCCCAAGCATCTTTGCACTTCCGAATGTTGAATTTTCTCCCCGCCCAAATAATAATCTGCCTGTTTACTTCCTCTTCCAAAGTGTACATTTCTCAACAGTCCATCTCATCCTGCCATTTCTTTGCCCTCTTTCCCAAACTGTCCAAGTCTCTCTGCAACCTTGTGGTTTCTTCAACACTTCGTACTCCACCACCTCTCTTGATATCATCTGCAAACTTGACCACAAAACCATTCAATCCATAATCTAAATCAGAGGAAGGGAGAAAAGATGGTGGGAGTGGGTTTCTAATGGAAACTGGAGAAGTTGATGTTAATACCATCCAGCTGGAGGTGTTTGTAACATCACCTTGCTTTTTCCTGCACTCTGATGACCGAATATCTCTTTTTAATTTAGTTTAACTATTGTATTAATTTTTTTTCTTTATGAAGTATCAGTTCTAACGCAGCAAGTAAGAATTTCAATCCATATGGTATGTACATTGTTTAATATGCATAACTCATTGACATCATCTCATGTTCGAAGACACATACCTAATGAGTCAGTCAAAGAATTCAGCAGCAGGCCCTTCAGCCCAGCACCCATGTAACCACCAAGCAATGATGTGGAGGTGACAATTCATGAATGGAGGAATTTCAGGGCACATACATGACGTCACATACAACCCTAAGATTCCCCAGTATGTTGGTGGGAGTAAACCAGGGTCCCCGGAGAAAACCTACGAAGGCACGGGGAGAACATGCAAATTCCTTGCAGACACCGCAGGGTTCGAAGCCCGGTCTAGTCCCTAATGCTGGTGCTGCAGAGGCATTGCGCTACGCCAACCATGCCGCCTTAAAGGAACCCCTGATAGAGTTTGTGGTTGAGGGGTCTGACGATGGAGGGGGAGCAGCTGTTCCTGAACCCGCCGGGGGCGAGTCTTGTGGCACCGAGACCTCTTTCCTGATGGCAGCAGCGAGAACAGAGCGCGCGCTGGGTGCTGTGGATCCTTGATGATCGCTGCTTCTCTCTATTGTTCTCAATAGTGGGGAGGGTTTTGCCAGTGATGTCCTGGGCTGCATCCACTACTTTTTGGAGGGCTTTACGCTCAGGGGTATTGGGGCTCCTTTTCTCTGTCTTTCCCATGCTCTCGCTTTTTTTCTTTCATTCCCCTTTTCTTTCTACACCCTCTCTATTGATCAGCCACATATCCAACATGTTTCCTGGAGTCTCAGGCAGTATGAACCAATTGGCTACTAGGAGGATTAGTGCCTGACTTTCATTGCATCCCAGGGCTGGAGGGGGGATTATCAGGAAGCTATAATCTCCAGAAATGCCACAGTAGAGAGTTAAACACTGATTAAAGAGGTTGTTTACAGTGTTCACAGCTACTGGGAGTGAGCATACTGAAATCTTCAAACACTACTCTTTCATAACACCTGTCAGACTAGGTGATATTGCAAGAGGCTTCTAAATAAGGCATAATTTACTCCAATCAGTTTATTAATGGAACACTTTCAATGTAAAACCTGTCAGAGCAGAGCATTCTCCTCATTAACACGTTGAATGAATTTTTAAAATGTATCCCTCACCTGCATGGAGAATTCTCATTTTAATTTGCTCTTCTGTTGTCATGGAAAGTTTTGTGTCATTAGGTTGATGGGGAAGTATTTGAATCATATCAGGCAAAGGTGAATTAAGTGACACTATTGGATTAGCAATCAATGATCTCTTCGGGGCGGCTTGACATTCGTTGGCAGTTAATGGCTTTTAAATGTACTTGCAGTAGAAAGCACAGCAGCATCCAGATTTCAGATTTATTGTCCAAGTACATGCATGACATCACATACAACCCTGAGATTCTTTTTTACTGCAGGCGCGGCAGAATTACCACTAATTGGTAGTGCAAAAAGTGAACTGTATGCAGCGTAAAGCCAGCAAAGAACTGTAAACAGATCATGAATGTAAATAAACTGTCTGTGCAATACAGAGAGAACAAAAAGAAAATCAATGAGGGGCACAAGTCAGAGTCCTTAAACGAGTTTGTGGTTGAGGCGTCTGATAGTGGAGGGGGAGCCGCTGTTCCTGAACCTGGTGGGTGCGAGTCTTGTGGCACCGACACCTCTTGTCTGACGGCAGCCGCGAAAACAGAGGGGTCTGTGGAATTTGGCCCAAATCTAGGAAAATGAGATGAGCCCAGAATGTCAACCACTCTGAATGGAAAATAAAAGATCTTTCAGGTGCCTCAAACCTCTCCCATCTCACTTGAAACCTGTGCCCTCCAGTGCCAAATACCTCCTGAATTGCAAAGAGTGACAATGAGGAGGTTATTGTCATACACATGGTCTTGTATCATGGCATGTTGGCTGCAGAATACTGGATCGGAGGTCAATCCCCAGAACCATGAGGGTGGCAGCGAGGAACACTGGAATCTCCCTCCTCTCTATCGGCGTGAACCACACCATTGTCTGAAAAGAGTGTGGAAAATCTTCCCCCTCGGGGAAGAGATCCGGGAGGATCAGAGCCAGCGCCACCAGGCCGAGGAACAGCTTCTTCCCACGGGCTGAGAGAACACTGAACGACCAAAGGAACCACTCACACTCACCCTCCGAGACTCTCCTATTCACAAAGCAATACATTTATTTATTTGTATTTTTAAAGACTTGGTATTGTTTGTCCGATTTTAAATTTAGATTTACACAACACAGCAACAGGCCCTTTCGTCCCACCAGCCCATGCCACTTAATTACACTCAAACAACCTACAACTCCCCCCAAACCCCTGGTACATTTGGTCAGGCTGGGAGGAAACTGGAGCACCCGGATGACAAGGAGAGAACATATAAACGCCTTACCAACAGTGTGGGATTCGAAACCCGGTCCCGGTCACTGGTGCCATTACAGCATTGCCCTAATCTCTACACTAACCATGCAGCTCCCCATGTCTGGCTGTGTGTCTGCATGTTTGCCCTGAGGATCAGAGAACGCTCTTTCATGGGGTTGTACACGTTCAATTAGATGATGATAAACTTGACACATTGAACTTTGAACGTATGAGCTGAAATTCTTACTGCAGCTGAGCAGGTTCTAGTTAAGAACAAAACTACAATAGTGAAAGCATTGAGTAAAAAGAGACACTAAATACATAAGCTAGTTATAAATATTCAAAAATAATGCAGGTGCAATTAAATTTGTGTTGTCGGAGCACTCCTTGATCAGTGAACCAGGGTGTAGTTCAAAGAGTCTGATAGCTAATGGAAAGATACTATTCTTGAACCTAGAGGTTCGGGTTTTCATGTTTCTGCACCTTTGCCCAAAGAAAGCAGCGGGGAGAGGTTGTGCCCAGGGTGATTGGGTTCCTTTATGGAATTGGCTGCCTTTCTGAGGCACCACTCTGCAATTGGTGGGAGGCGATTGACCTGGCTGCATTCACTACCTCTTGCTGTCTTCCTAGGGAGATGAATTCACAAATAAGGCTGTGATGCAGCCAGCCGGTGTCCCAGTGAAACACGAAAGTCTGCAGATGCTGTGATTGTAATTGCAAACATAGAAATGAAGGAGGAGCCCAACAGGTCTCACAGCGTCCATGGGAGGTAAAGATCTGTTCCCGACACTTCAGGCCTGAGCCCTTCTTGAACAAAAAGGCAGGTAGGCCGTGTCCCAGAGTAAAACCTTTTTGGGTTAGAAATAAAAACAGTTTTGGAGAAAGTATTAATGGTAAAACTCCCATTAGGATCCAATGTTATTTTTGTTGGGTGATATTAAAGTGATTAGTCTCAAATTAAAATTAACTAGGTATCAAATTGAATTTTTACAATTAGCTCTAGCTGTTTCTAGAAAGTGCATAGCCATGACTGAAAATCAAATGCAGATTTAAGGATGGAGAGATGGGATGCTGCATTCGCTCTTGTATTCCACTTGAGAAAATAACATAATTTGTGTAATAAACTTCATTTCTCTTTGAAAATATGGAGCCCATACTTACAATGTGTTGGTTTGGACTCTCTGAAAGCTCGCCCTTAGCTCCAGTACTATGGGAAATTAGATTTTTTACTAGGATTCTACTTATCTTTTTCTTTCTTCATTTTTTTCTTTTTTTTATGTTAAGGATGGGGGGTAGGAAAGGATGGGGATAAGGGAACATTTATATATATATATATATATACACACACACACACACACACACACACACACACACACACACACACACACACACACACACACACACACACACACATGCACACACACATACACCACAGGCATTTTTTTTCAATTTATTCATTTAATAATTGTAAATGTGGTTCTAAAATTGTTAAATAAACTATTTTTTAAAAAGCAGGTAGGGCCCCATATAAAAGGGCTGGTGGAAAGGGGAGAATGGGAAGGTGAAGAGTCCAGACCAACAGACAAAAGATGTTTATTGGATATGATAAGAAGACAGGAGCATGAAAAGTGAGAATTGAATGGGGAGAGGGTACACTTTTGGCTCTGTGAAAGGACACAGAGGGAAACGGGAGGAGAGAGCGAGAGAGAGAGAGAGAGAGAGAGAGAGAGAGAGAGAGAGAGAGTGGTAGAGAGATTGGGAAAAATTATGGTGGGGGTGGGGAGAGGCTGACGGAACCCAGAGAAGTGGATGGTTTGTGCTCTTCCCCCAACCCCCCATTATTTCCCCCTTTCCTCCCGCCCTTTTTCACTATGGGCCCCTGACTACTTTTGCCTCATACCTTGAGGAACAGCCCGAAACGTCGGTAATATGATTTCTTTACCTTCTCCACTGTGAGACCTGCTGAGTTCCTCCAGCATTTCTGTGCTTTTACCTTCCACGCTGCCCTGGAAATTGGATGGAATATCCAATGACTAATGAGCAATTTGACAAATGCTTTTTCTAAAAAACCTCTGTAAAAACTTAACATTGTTAGGTTAGGCCACCTTTTCATTGATCAAAAGAACACAGTCCCAATTATTCTGCAATCAAATTGTTTATATAATGAAGAAGAAAGTGAAGACCCAAGAGTTGCTAACAAAGAAATATCCTTATAAAATTTAATCCCATTTCTACCCATTTGGGGTGTTCAACTCTATCATCATTCAGCTGTTTCCTCGGGAAAAAGAAACGGGCTGAGAAACAGCTTCTTCCCACGGGCAATGGGAAAGCTGAACAACCAAAGGGAGTGCTCACACAATCCATCCGAGACTCTCAAATTCACTAAATAATATTTATTAATTTATCTGTACATATGAAGTACTTGTCCTGCATCTGTAGTGTTTGTTTGCATGTATGCTATGTCTGGTAATGTATCTGCATGTTTTGAACTGAGGACTAGAGAACGCTGCTTCGTTAGGTTGTACTCGTGCAATCGGATGACAATAAACTTGACTTCACTTCACTTTTCACAGAAAATAGGTTACAGTCAAGTAAACAGGTGAGAAATAAAAGTCTGCAGACATCATGATTGCAGGAAATAAAATCAAAAATGCTGGAGGAACTCAGCAGATCCCTCAGTTTGTGCAGGAAGTAAAAATATAAAATAAACTTTTCAGGCCCGAGCCTTTCTTCAAGGGACCTTGGGCATGGAAGACTTCCACCTGGGAGTGGGTGGGACAAAGATGGAGGAACTGGGAGGAAGGAATGGAATCCTTACAGGGGGAGAGGATGTGAAGAGGTGCGGTTGAGGTAGCTGTGGGAGTTGGTGGGCTCATGAAGAATGTCTGTTGACTGCGTGACTGCCGAGATGGAGACTGAGAGGTCAAGAAAGGGGACAGGGTTGCTAGACATGGGCCGAATTTGAGGTCGGGGTGGAAGTTGGCAGCAAAGTCGATAAAGTCAAGAAGCTCATCGTGGGTGCATGAGACATTGAAGTCGAGGAAGAGTTGAGGCACCTTGTCTGTGTTGGCTTATAGCATACAGAGTACACAGTGGGTGGAATGATCTCTTTTAGTGTCTAAAGAAAGCTTGAAAAGAAACCCTAGCTATCACTTCAACTCAAGTCCAAAGGCTTTGACCTTCATGCTCAGAAAACCTTTCTCTGCCCTGACATTTGGGTTACAAGATATTGATTGCTTCTATGAAACAAGATCGCAGGAGGCATCTCAGCTGCTCATCTTCAACCCTCATTTCTGCAGCCGAAAATCTAACGTGAACACCCAAGCACAGTAAGGTCTCGGGATAAAGTGGGAGACGAGCCATTGTTGAAAATGTTTTCATCAGGAGATACAATAGATTCTAAATTGAATCTTATTTTTTAAAATTCTCTGTGAACTTTATGGTCTGCACGGTTGGTATAGCAGTTAGTGCAATGCCTTTACAGTGCCAGAGATCAGGACTGGACTGGGTGGGGGTTTGAATCCCGCACTGTCTGCAAGGAGTTTGTACGTTCTCCCCATGTCTGCGTGGGTTTTCCCCAGGGGATCTGGTTTCCTCCCATGGTTCAAAATGTACCGGGGGTGTGGATTAATGGGATGTAAATTGGGCGGCGCGGACTCGTGGGTCGAAACGGCCTGTAATCATGCTGTATGTCTGTCTGTATTTATGTATTCTTTCCACTGTGTTAATGTACCAATTCATTATTTTGAGCTTGCAATCTTAAAAATGACAAAGTGTGAATAATTTTACACATATCTAATTGCATTAATTTCCTTCCAAAAAAAACCAGAAGAAGAGAGGCAGCCAGATCTTCTGTTGGCTCTCAGACTGGTGACACACTCCACGTGTGGAAGTGAAAGTAATAATCAGAACTGCTAAAGCAAACAAAACAATGAAGAAAACACAGACAAGTGAATGAGCCCTCAGATGGATTGTCTAGTGCTGAACACCTCATCCCACAACATAAGAGATTTGATTTTTAAATTTAGACATACAACACAGTGACCCCAATTTACACCCCATTGACCTGCATCCCCGGTACATTTTTGAAGGGCGGGAGGAAACTGGAGCCCCCAGGGAAAACCCACGCAGACATGGGGAGAACGTACAAACTCCTTACAGATAGTGAGGGATTCGAATCCCGGTCTTGATTGCTAACACTGTGTGTGTGTGTGTGTGTGTGTGTGTGTGTGTGTGTGTGTGTGTGTGTGTGTGTGTGTGTGTATGTGAGTGTGTGTGTGTGTGTGTGTGTGTGTGTATGTGTGTGTGTGTGTGTGCATGGTGTATTCATGTCTGTGTTGTTAGTATGTGTGTGTATGTTTATGTGTGTTGTTAGTGTGTGTGTGTGTGTGTTCGTGTCTGAGTGTGTATGTGTGTTGTTAGTGTGCATGTGTATATGTTCGTGTCTGTGTGTGTGTTCATGTCTGTGTGTGTATGAGTGTGCTGTTAGTGTGCACGTGTGTGTGTTCATGTATGTGTGTGTGTGTGTGTGTGCACGGTGTATTCATGTCTGTGTTGTTAGTATGTGTGTGTATGTTTATGTGTGTTGTTAGTGTGTGTGTGTTCGTGTCTGTGTGTGTTCATGTCTGTGTGTGTTCATGTCTGTGTGTGTTCGTGTCTGTGTGTGTATGAATATGTTGTTAGTGTGAACGTGTGTGTGTGTTCATGTGTGTGTGTTAGTGTGTGTGTTAGTGTGTGTGTGTGTGTGTGTGTGTGTGTGTGTGTGTGTGTGTGTGTGTCTGACTCCATGATTTAAGCCACTATTTTTATGTCTGCACCTTATGTGCCTCTATGGATGAGTGTCTGTGGATGTTTTAAATTACACCTCAGGACGTCCACCTTAATATATTTGCTAAAGTGCTGAGCAGTCCAATATCTGGTGAACTAAACAGAATCATTAGATCCTGCTGCTGTCGCTCTCCCTCTCTCCCTCCCTCCCTCCCCCCTCTCTCTCTCTCTCTCTCTCTCTCTCTCTCTCTCTCTCTCTCTCTCTCTCTCTCTCCTCTTGCCTGTGCCGGGCTCTGTTCATGCTGGGAACTCGGTGATGCTGCAGCACCAGTCTCTTTCAGCAGCTCTCTGTATAAACAAATATACAGATTTCCCACCCAATTACCCCCCCCCCTTCCCTTCCCACCCTTTCTTTTTGATGCTCTCCCCATATCCTCAACAATGGGGTTCTGACAGAGCCTTGTCTGCGTTCAGCAACACAGCAGCCTGCACGGACAGCTGGCTATAAATACAGAAGCAGATTCCCCCTTCCACAGTAAAATAGCATAACCTGAGATCAGAAGTGAAGAGGTGGCTGGCAGTCTCTCCCTCCTTACCTTCTCGTTCAAAGAATGCATCCCTCTATCACCTTCTCTCTCCTCGTGCTGTTTGGTGTGAGCCCTTGCCAGGTACGTGCTTTCTATTCTATACATATATGACTGGATCTGAGCAGAGCATTCACGTCTTGCTGGGGCTTGTGATGCTCAGGACAGGCTCACTGAGCACACGCAAGGGACTATCAGTGGAAAGGTCCCTTGTGGGTAATCTTTCTGCGTATATGTTTTCGAGTTAATGGCTTGCCAGTGGTGCTCTAAGTGGATAAGATGTGGGTTTTAAGCTTGTCTTTGCTCATCTTGTCAGTTGGAGGGTGAAAGATTTATTTTGCATAAACTCCAGGCGTTGGGACCATCCCGGCAAACACACAGTTCACACAGTAACATACACATGGTCCTGGAGGCAGCTGTTCATGGACAAGAACGATTTGCACTTCACCATTGCATCAGCAGTTTTACACACACACACACACACTCACACACACACTCGCACACACACGTGCAGACACACATACACGCTTGCACACACACACACGCAGGACAGGGACCCACTGATCAGACATTTGCACATGCACACACAGGCACAAACACAAACACATGCTCATACAGACACAAGCTTACATGCACAGACATGGACAGAGACAGACACACACTTGTGCACACAAAGACACTCACACACACACACACACACACACACACACACACACACACACACACACACACACACACACTCATACACAGACACACACACTCACACAGACAGACAGACACACATAGATAGACACACACTCATACACAGACGGACACACACACAGACACACACACTCATTCACAGACACAGACACAGACAGACACACAGACAGACAGACACACACACACACACACACACACACACACACACACACACACACACACACACACACACACACATTCATACATTTTCACATCTGCCAGCAGTATCTTTCACATATGAAAGTACTTTGAGAGTGTGCTCTGGACCAAGCTGCATTGTACCTGTTTCTTTTCCTTTGTTCAGAGTCTTTGTGGTATGAAGTGCACTTTCATGGACTCCTGCAGTAACCTTGGCCTTGCCACTTGAGAATGGGGAGTGGATGTGGTGGGAGAAGGTTAATTTGTGATTGGCTCCAGCTTTAAACATTGCATCCGCCAGTTCCTGCAATGAATTTGTGAGCTCTTCCTTTGTGGGGAGCGCTGTCACAGGAAAAACCCTGGTAGAGAGATCTGATGATCAGTAAATGGTGAAGAAGCTTGTAAATTCAGAAGATTTCTTTGAGAAATTGGTCGGAGTTTTCAGTTTGAACAGATGTACGAGAGGTGAAGGATGTTGTTTACATGTACAATCAAGACTTGCTTTCATGTTTTGCTTAAGAATACCTTAAACAAATATAACTTCTGCTGCAATAGTACCATGGTGTCGATCAACATTAGGACACTAATCCTGTATGAATCCCATTTTATTCTTCCACAATCCCATCAATTCTCCCCATATTCAGCATTCCTCTTCCCAGTGGTTCTCAACCTTTCCCTTTCCACTCACTTCCCACTTTAAGTAATCCCTAAGCCATCGGTGCTCTGGGATTAGTAAGGGATTGCTTAAGGTGGTATGTGGGTGGAAATAAAAAGTTTGAAAACCACTGTTCTAATCATATCTCACTGACTTGTTATATGCACGTTTTCAGAACTCCAAAGGAAATGGGCCAATGGCAATTTTTCTCAAGCAAAATATTTCAGTCACAATTGGGTCTGGAGCAGGGATTCTCAACCTTCCCTTCCCACCCAAACCCCACCCTAAGCAATCCTTTACTAATCATAGGGCACCAATGGCATAGGAATCACTTAAGGTGGTATTTGAGTGGAAAGAGAAAGGTTGAGAACCACTGCACAGGTTACAGTGACCAACCTGCACCCCTTCGGGATGTGGGAGGAAAGCCACGCGATTAACACGTGCAACCTCCACACGGACCGCAGCTAACATCCTGACTTAACTCGGGGTTGCTGGAGCTGAGTGGAAGCAACTTTACCGGCTGCGGTGTGTGGAACGTGACGTACTACCAGCACGTAGCTAGTAGCTCTCAGCCACATCAGTGGCCTGATGACCTTTTAATGGCAGCATTGGTCGAAAGATGGGTTTTGGCCAAAGTTCCTCCGCAAATCGTGCTGTGGGAGGGCTTGTGCAGTCTCAAGAGGCAAGTGGGGGGGTGGGGGGGGGTTAAGTGTGACAATCCTTCAGTGCCACACTGGAATGTTTCGTTTGTTGTGACGTGCACTAAGAGTCAGGGAAGGCCTGAGTTCTGTGTGCTAGTCTCCCCTACAAGAAAAGAACATGATAGATTGTGTGCATCAAGTGTGAGATTTGAACCCATGACCCTGTGATGCAGACAAGGCAGCTGAAAAAAAGCAGTCACATTAATGATCCCTCTGGATGCATCAGGCAGATAGAACACTGGATTTTGACCCGCGTTAATAAACACATTTATACCATTTCGTGCAGCACCATATATTACCTGAACTTTCTCCATTTCCTGGTGCTGATGCAGACCCCTCCGGATGTCGATAAAGCTCGCAATTCTTTTCATTCATCTCCATTGTGTAAACCTACATTTGCACATGTTGCAAGATAGATCTTGTTTACAACTCCTCTGCCCTTGGTGTGACGGGGTCATTGGCAACTCATTGCACTCGGAGCATTGTGCACAGTTTGTCACAGAGGGCCCCTCGTGATGCTTCACAAGACTGGCTCTTGGGGTGGTGCGCCGGCTTCACAAGGAGAGATTGGGGGGCAACCAGGTAACTCTATGTGCCTCAGATCAGTGGGAGAAGATGTCATTGAGATTTACAATAGTCTTTGCAGGGGTTCTCAAATGCCGGGAGGTGAGAGACCAGGATGAGGAGAAATTCCTTCACAAAGGAGCGGAGAATCTTTTGAGGAGTAAATGTAGAAGGTTGCGGAGACTCACTCACTAAGTTCAGTCGAAACAGGGATCAATGGATTTCTGCCGATTGCAGGAATGAAAGGATCTGGAGATAGAGCAGGAAACTAGAACTGAGATAGATCAATCATGTTGAATAGTATTGCAGCCTAGAACGGCTGAGTGGCCAATCCTGCTTTGAGTCCTCTCGCCCTTTCATTCTCAGATATTGTGGTTTATATTTATGCCCAATGCACGTTTGCTGTTGAGAGCGTCAGCGATCCGCGCTCAAATCTGGCGCTCTCTGTGAGGAGATTGTACGTTTTCCCTGTGTCTGCCTGGGTTTCCTTCGGGTGCTCCGGTTTTCTCCCACCCTCCAAACTGTACTGGGTTGTAGGTTAATTCGGGTGTTCAGGGTTCGAGGCTCGATGGGGCCTGTTACCATGCTGTATCCCTAAATTAGTAAATGTTATTAAGTTTTGTTGATGTAACTTAAATAATTGTATCAGTTGCTGAGTGACATTGTGTGGATTGTGTTTCTGTTTAGTTCAGAGAATTGACGGTCAATGTAGAAATGCAACTCCTTAATCGTTCAGGTTGTGGTGAGTTTATGTTATACTCCATAGATCAGTAAACATACTTGGTAAGATCAGAATGAGGGGCGTGTCAGCATGGGGTTTACTCTTCCATGGTCTTACAGCATGGAAACAGGCCCTTCTGCCCATCTCATTAATTTGCAAGTTCCCCCACATTTAGGTCTATGTTCCTCTGATCCTCTCCCATCCATGTTTCTGTCCAGAGGTGTTTTAAACATCCTAATTACTCACACTCTGGCAACTCGTTACACATACCTACCAGCCGCGGTTAAATATACCTCCACAAAGTCACCCTCAGTCCTTACTATCCAGGGGCGGATATAGCAGCTGACTATATGCTTTTGTTCCTCGGGCCTCTGGCGGCGGCAGCAACGGGACCTCAGGCCTCCGGCGGCGGCAGCAACGGGACCTCGGGCCTCCGGCGGCGGCAACAACGGGACCTCGGGCCTCCGGCGGCGGCAGCAACGGGACCTCGGGCCTCCGGCGGCGGCAGCAACGGGACCTCAGGCCTCCGGCGGCGGCAGCAATGGGACCTCGGGCCTCTGGTAGTCAGAAGGAAACAAAGTATTCTTGCATCTTGCTGAACGTCATCATTGGGGCAGCCCCAAGGCCACATCTTCGCTAGGATTCTCCTAAATAGACTAATACCTAATGTCGCCGAGAATGTCCTCCCAGAATCACAGTGCGGCTTTCGCGCAAACAGAGGAACTACTGACATGGTCTTTGCCCTCAGACAGCTCCAAGAAAAGTGCAGGGAACAAAACAAAGGACTCTACGTCACCTTTGTTGACCTCACCAAAGCCTTCGACACCGTGAACAGGAAAGGGCTTTGGCAAATACTAGAGCGCCTCGGATGCCCCCCAAAGTTCCTCAACATGGTTATCCAACTGCACAAAAACCAACAAGGTCGGGTCAGATACAGCAATAAGCTCTCTGAACCCTTCTCCATTAACAATGGGGTGAAGCAAGGCTGCGTTCTCGCACCAACCCTCTTTTCAATCTTCTTCAGCATGATGCTGAACCAAGCCATGAAAGACCTCAACAATGAAGACGCTCTTTACATCTGGTACCGCACGGATGGCAGTCTCTTCAATCTGAGGCGCCTGCAAGCTCACACCAAGACACAAGAGCAACTTGTCGGTGAACTACTCTTTGCAGATGATGCCACTTTAGTTGTCCATTCAGAGCCAGCTCTTCAGCGCTTGACGTCCTGTTTTGCGGAAACTGCCAAAATGTTTGGTCTGGAAGTCAGCCTGAAGAAAACTGAGGTCCTCCATCAGCCAGCTCCCCACCATGACTACCAGCCCCCCCACATCTCCATCGGGCACACAAAACTCAAAACGGTCAACCAGTTTACCTATCTCGGCTGCACCATTTCATCGGATGCAAGGATCGACAACGAGATAGACAACAGACTCTCCAAGGCAAATAGCGCCTTTGGAAGACTACACAAAAGAGTCTGGAAAAACAACCATCTGAAAAACCTCACAAAGATTAGCGTATACAGAGCCGTTGTCATACCCACACTCCTGTTCGGCTCCGAATCATGGGTCCTCTACCGGCATTACCTACGGCTCTGAGAAAGCTTCCACCAGTGTTGTCTCCACTCCATCCTCAACATTCATTGGAGTGACTTCATCTCCAACTTTGAAGTACTCGAGATGGCAGAGGCCGACAGCATCGAATCCACGCTGCTGAAGATTCAACTGCGCTGGGTAGGTCACGTCTCCAGATGGAGGACCATCGCCTTCCCAAGATCGTGTTATATGGCGAGCTCTCCACTGGCCACCAAGACAGAGGTGCACCAAAGAAGAGGTACAAGGACTGCTTAAAGAAATCTCTTGGTGCCTGCCACATTGACCACCGCCAGTGGGCTGATCTTGCCTCCAACCATGCATCTTGGTGCCTCACAGTTCGGCGGGCAGCAACCTCCTTTGAAGAAGACCGCAGAGCCCACCTCACTGACAAAAGACAAAGGAGGAAAAACCCAATACCCAACCCCAACCAACCAATTTTCTCTTGCAACCGTTGCAACCGTGCCTGCCTGTCCCGCATCAGACTTGTCAGTCACCAACGAGCCTGCAGCAGATGTGGATATACCCCTCCATAAATTTTTGTCCGCGAAGCCAAGCCAAAGAATATGCTTTTGTTAATTTTTATTTTAGTTTCGACATACAGCACGGCAACAGGCTATTTTGGCCCACGAGCCCATGCCGCCCAATAGACCCACACCCCTGGGTATGTTTCGAATGGTAGGACGTAACCGGAGCTCTGCGGGAAAATACTCACACGGGGTCAACCTACAAGCTCCTTACAGACATTTGAACCCCTGCCCCAATCGCTGGCACTGTAAAGGCATTGCACCAACCACCACACCAAACCGTATCACCTTTTAACTCAAACCCTTCAGCCCTGGCACCACCTTGTGAACCTTTTCTGCACGCATTCTACCTCAGTGACCTCTTTCCTCCATCTAAAGCCGTTTTCAGGTGCTCGGGCGCGGATAATGCGCCGGCAGACGTGGCTGGGGGAGTGCAGCTAGGACGTTCCGGTGGCCGCAGAGAAGACGCCTTTCTGTTAGCTGATCATGCCGGCTGAAGGAGAACTGCGTCCGAGCGAACGCCAGCTCCTGTTGACTGTGGCCGTAGTCCCACTGCTGCTTTCAGGTGCATCGGGGAGGGGGGAGGGTTCTCCGAGCCAGAGAATATACCTACAGCAGGAGGGTTAGGTATGTGCTCCTCCTGGCCAGGTTCTCCACTTTCAGGTGGCCACCCGACAGCTGCATTGGGGTAGAATAGGTGGCTTTTACAGTCAGGTTTTCTGGCCACCTGAAAGCAGCTTAAGTGACTAGAACTGTACACAATACTCCTGGCAGTCTCGCCATCACCTTGCACAGATGTAACTTGATGCCCCCCAGCTCCTATATTCAATGATATGACTGATACAGCAAGTTTGGCAAATATCTTTGTCAACACTCTTGTATTTCTAGGGAACTATGAACGTGTACCCCTCAGTTTCTATGTCCTACAAGACAGTCCATGGCATAGCTATTTATGTGTTAATAGCCTCATTTAACTTTACAAAGTGCAAAACCTTACACTTACACTATAAGATATCGGAGAAGGTAGGCCATTTGGCCCGTGGAGTCGTCTCCACCATTCCATCATAAAAGTTGATCCATTCTCCCAGTCACCTCCACTCCCCAGCCTTCTCCCCATAACTTTTGATACCCCATTCTTTTCTTTCTTTGGCTTGGCTTCGCGGACGAAGATTTATGGAGGGGTAATGTCTACGTCAGCTGCAGGCAGACACGGTTGCAGCGGTTGTAAGGGAAAATTGGTTGGTTGGGGTTGAGTGTTGGGTTTTTCCTCCTTTGTCTTTTGTCAGTGAGGTGGGCTCTGCGGTCTTCTTCAAAGGAGGTTGCTGCCCGCCGAACTGTGAGGTGCCAAGATGCACGGTTTGAGGCGATATCAGCCCACTGGCGATGGTCAATGTGGCAGGCACCAAGAGCTTTCTTTAGGCAGTCCTTGTACCTCTTCTTTGGTGCACCTCTGTCTCGGTGGCCAGTGGAGAGCTCGCCATATAACACGATCTTGGGAAGGCGATGGTCCTCCATTCTGGAGACGTGACCTACCCAGCGCAGTTGGATCATCTCTGCTTAAATACACCCAATGACCTGGCCTCCACAGTCACCCTCGTCCAAATTAAATTCCATCTGCCAATGCTTCCCCGTTTATCCCCTAGATCCTGCTGCAATCTTAGGTAACATTCTTCACTGCCTACTATATCACCAATTCTGTGGTCATCCACAACTTATCAGCCAGTCCATCTACATTTCCACGTAGGAGAGTAAAGGATAATAAGGAGATGTGACCTCAAGATCCAGGGGAGTTTATTCAGGATGGAGATGAGGAGGAACAGTTTTTCCCAGAGGGTGGTGAATCTGTAGACTTGGCTGCCCATTGAAACAGTGGAGGCTAACTCCGTGAATATATTTAAGGTTGTATAGGTTTTTACAAAGTAGGGAATACGGGGAATAGGGAGATGAGTCTATCATCAGATCAGCTGTGATCTCAGAGCTGGCTTGATGGGCTGAATGGCCTACTCCTACTCCTATTTCTTATGACAAACTGCCTTCTTGAACACTTTCTCTCCGTGCATTGAAGTTGCTCCCACAATTATGTTGGAGAGGAAGTTCCAAAATGCTGAGGTGAAGGAATTCCAAAACTGGATGGTGTGCCACTTTGGGTGGTGACAATGTTGCCATACAGCTGTTCCCCTTACCTCTCCAAATGGTTGAATTCATGTGGTAGGTGGACGGCAGTGGAAGTTGAAGAAGCTAAACCCTCCAGCCACAGAAGTCTGAGAGTGGATGGTGGGATTGACTAAGATGGTCGATGAGATGTCCATCACACAGGCTTTGTTGTCTTGGATTTCCAGCTTCCATTGATTATTGGAAACCTGTAAGGAAGTTCAAGTTTATTTATCATCCAATTGTAAAACGATGAAATAATGTTCTCCGGTCCTCGCTGTGAAACTTTGCAAACACAGGCATAGACATCAGACACAGATAGACAAATATTACATGTGCATAATTGGTAGGAAAAAAAATTAAAATAAATAAATACTATTTGTTAAATAGCTAGTAGAGTCACAAAGAGTTTGTGTGAGTAGTTCATACAGCAAGCTCATTGTCCGTGAGGAAGATGAACTTCAGCCTGGTGGTGTTGGCTGTTACTCCTGTATCTCTTCCCTGACAGGAGTAGCTGGAAGATGTGGGGTTGCAGGGGTCCTCAATGACTTAGCGCACCCTCTTTAGACAATAATCCTGGGAAATTATGTCAGTGGGGGAGAGGGAGACCCCAGTGATCCTCTCTACCACTCTTATGGTCCTGTCGATTGATCTCCGATCTGATGCTTCACAGCGGCCGCTCCATACAGTGCTATGTCTATATATGTTCTTACACCAAGCATTGAAGAGTCCCATTTTGTCCAGTTGTTCTTTACAATTGCATGATAATAATAAACTTAAATTTGAACTTGAATATGAGTGGAAGCAGATTTTATGGCCAGAACAAGAGAAAGGGACTGTGGGCAGTTCCTTCCAGTTACCCACCATCCTCTGTGAGAAAGGTTCCCTCGAAATCTTTCCCCTTTCATCTTAAATCTATATTCTCTACTTTGTAGAAAAGATTATGACTTGGCAACTTGGGTGTATAAATACAAGCAGGCTTTTTCTTCCACTGAGGGTGAGATACAAACCTGAGGACATGGGTTAAGGGTGAAAGGGAAGATGTTTAAGGAGAACATTAGGGAGAGCTTCCTAAAACAGAGAATGTTGGGAGCGTTGAATTGGTGAATGGAGGCTTGATTAATTTATACAGCACGGCAACAGGCTGTTAATGGAGGACAAAGCTCCTTCCCCCAATTCTGTTAAACGCAAAACTAACTGGGCTTAAACCAAGTCGAGTCCATGGCAGTTTTAATTGGCATTTGCATCTGGTCCATTTTTCTTAGTGGGCTCTTGCCAAACCTCATAGTTCACCACTGGGTCTGGGTACATCCTCTCTAGTGATCGTGACGACATGTTTGACCGAGATGATATGGGAGACTGGGCCTATTCTGGACCTCGTCATGAAATAAAAATGGTGGGGAAGTCGAGGAGAAGGTACCAAAAAGATTCACAAGGATCGGTAAATGTCAAAAATGACTACAGAGTTTAGGGATCTTATCTTGAAAGGAGTCAGCTGGGATGTTGAGAATTATGTTGTTGGAAAGGATTCTAAAGGCCGTAGTGGAAGAGGTACCTAAAATTCTATAGTCAAGTCAAATCAGGTTTATGCCAACTGATTACACAAGTACAATCCAATGAAACAATGTTCTCTGGTCCTTGGTGTAAAACATCCAATCACATAACCACACATAATGCACATGCAGATAGATAATGCATACGCAGGACAAATGCTTGGGAGTCCTAATCAGAGTGACCCACAGTCACCAGGAGTGGGTGTTGCCATGGGAGTCATCCACTAACTAAAGGACTCACGAGATTGCCTTGCGACTTGAAGTCACCAGCTTGTGTAAACACTATAAATAGATCATGCCATTTTGTGTAAATGGTCTGTCTATGTGTTGAGAATCGGAGTAGAGCACGGTGTTAAGGGAAACCTCTGTGTCTGTCGTTTCATTACTCTGGGTAATGGGAGTTCGGTTCCTCATTTACCATTTCTGGCCACGGTTGCAACAACAAGTATTCAGATATACTGTACAATAAATAAGCAAATATAGTTTTATAGTCTAGGATGGTTTAGTGTGAGCAGTTCCTTTGGTTCGTTCATTCACTGCCTGCTAGAAGAATCTGATCCTCAGCCTGGTGACGCTGACCCTGATCCTCCTGTATCTCTTCCCTGATTGGAACAGCTGAAAGATGCTGCGTGCAGGGTGGAAGGAGTCCTTAATGACTATGCGCATCCTTTTCAAACAGATGTGGGGGAGGACGGATTGTCCAGTGATCCTCTGTGCCACTTAATAATCTGTGGATTGACCTCCAATCCATTTATCTGCAGCAACTAGACCACATCATGATGGAATCAGCCAGGACATCCTCAATGGACGTGATGGCAGCCAGTTGCTTTGCCCACTTCAGTCTTCTCAGGAGATACAGTCGCTGTTGTGCCTTCCTGACATTTGAGATGCTGAGTCTCCATGACAGGTCACTAATTAAGTGAACTCCAAGGAGCTTGGTGCTCTCCATTCTCTCTTCCCTACAGGGTTATTGATGTGTAGTGGAGGGTGGTCGTTCCCGATCCTCCTGAAGTCCACAATCCTCTCCTTCGTCTTGTCCACGTTGAGACTCAGGCTGTTTCTCTCGCACCATATCACGAGATTTTCCACCTCTTCTCTGTAGTGCGACTCATCGTTGTAACCGATGAGGCTAACTTCTGTTGTGTCACCAGCAAACCTGAAGAGGAAGACTGAGGTGAATTGCCCAGGGGCAGCGAAGAGGAATCTTGATGGAGGCAGAAAACGAGCAGTGCTGTGGCACACCCAGCGGGGCTGCTGCTTTGCACCAGAGATCTGGGTTCAGACCTGACTTTGGAGACTATCGGTGTGGAGTTTGCACGTTCTCTCTGTGACGCCATATGCTTCCCCTAGTTTCTCTAGTTGTCCTACACTTCAAAGGCAGCTATCGGCCTTTTTAGGTAAATTTAGACACTGTGGGCAGCAGATCCAGTTTCTCTGCAGTATGACTCCATGAGGGTTTTTTTTCTGCTGAATACATGCCTGGATGTTGTGGACATCATGTCGTACAATGCAAGAGGGACAATGAACAGGAAAACTTAATGAACCCAATACCAATGTGAGGATTTATTTCCATTCCATCTCTGAGTAGAGTAGATCTATGTTAAATACCTGCTGATTATGACCCTTCAGCACATGACTTCGCACGAGTAATTAAACCCGACAATTTCAAGTGTACTAATGCCCAAATGTATTTTGCTTGAGGATCCAAGTTTAATTTGGTGCGTTCACATTCAAGAAATAGCTTAGCTTACTTGTTAACATTGTGAGTTCCAAAATGTAAACCTTTGCAGGCAGAGCAGACAAGGGCTGGCGAGAGACACTGATACTCAGTGGGATGACCGTTAACTGCCCCTCTCCGGCATAAATCTGGTGGGGGGGGGGGGTGGGGCCACCGATCGGAATATAACCTGGAACAGCCATATTCAGCAGACATAGCAGAAGATTGTCGGGTGCTCACTGCCCTCTTTGAGCAGGCCAAAATCCGAAAGGATCCTTGCCACCCTGGTCATTATCTGTTTGACCTGCTGCCCCCCGGTAGATGTTTTAAATCATTGACAAAGAGACTTAGAAACAGTTTTTCACCTCAGACCCCTACCTGAATTGAACACCGCTAAACAATTATTATTTTATGTGTGCCCCGTCAGGATGTGCGCTCAATTTTGTTGTACTTGTGCAATGACAATAAAGGTTATTTAATCTATAAGAGCAGCACAGCTAGCGCCGTGGTTAGTTCAACACCATTACAGCGCTAGCAACACGGGTTCAAATCTGTCTGTAAGGAATTTGTTCTGATTTTTATTATTAAGACAAATAAGAAAAGGCGGATTTAACCACAGATCACAGGTCATATCATAGAACCACACGATCATATCAGAGAAGTATAAAATATTTCATCTAAGGAAACTTTACTTGTATAATTTTTGTCTTCACTATTATTTTTGGACATAGTACAAGTTAAATTTTAATTGTTTAATTATTACAATTATAGAATTAGATGTCCTGAATGAAATAATTCATGTAATCATTATGGTACTGTTTCTAATTTACAATTGATCTGTGATATGTAAATGACAAGATTTGATTTACGTTATCATTAGTTTACCTTGTATAAAGGACGTTGAACTCAATAAAAAAAAATAAAAAAAAGGAGTTTGCACATTCTTCCCGAGTCTGCGTGGGTTTCCTCCGTTTGCTCCGCTTTCCTCCCACCCTTCAAAATTGGAAAGAGGCTGTCGGTGAATTGGTGTATTTGGGGGCCATGGGATCGGGGCAGTTACTGTGCTGTCTGTCTAAATTTTAAAAAAAATTAATTTATGGATGTGTCAGTGCACGGCGCAGGGAAAGGCGATGGAAAGTTATGAATGCGGCTTTTGCCTCCAACGAGGAGGCATCTCAAGAAAGCAGCCTCTATCCTCGAGGACCCCCACCACCAATGCCATGCCCACTTCACACTGCAACCATCATGATGAAGGAACCCTGAAGATGCACGCTCAAAAACAGCTTCTTCCCTCCGTCATCAGATTCCCGAATGGACAATGAACCATGACATTGCCTCATATTTCTTTTCTTTTGAACTAATTTATTTATTTTTTAAATAGTTTATTTACGCAAAGGTAATTTATACCAATCTTTACACATATAATTCCAGGCAGAATTACCACCAGTTTGTAGTGCGGGAAATAAATTGTAAAATAACGTATAACAAATCTAAACAAACTGACTGTGGAATACAGAGAGAACAAGAAAATCAATAAAGTGCACAAGCAAGAAACCTTAAATGATTCCTGATTGAGTTTGTTGTTGAAGAATCCGATGGCTGACGCTGAACCTGGGGGTGTGAGTCTTGTGGCACTGATACCTCTTTTCAGCGAGAACAGAGCGTGTGCTGGGTGGTGTGGATCCTTGATGATTGCTGCTGCTCTCCGACGATAGTGTTTCCCGCAGATGTACTCAATAGTGGGGAGGGTTTTGCCTGTGTCCACTACATTTTGGAGGGTGTTGGTGTTCCCATACCAGACCGTTATGCAGCCGGTCAGCACACTTTCCATGACACCTCCGCAAACACCTGAGGAAGTAGAGGCGCTAACATACTATCTTCACGACGCCATTGGTCCTGGAAAGATCCTCAGAGATAGTGGCTCCTAAAAAACTTAAATTTGCTCCCCCTTAAATTTGTTCAAGTACACTAAAATGAGAGCTTGTATTACCAGAAGGATAGTGACTCAGTTAAATCTCTTGTACTGTGATCTGTAGACACTCTCATCATACATGAAGTGTACATTCCATAGATCTCACACGAGGTGTAAAGAATACTGGATGAATCTCATTGATAGGGACAGGACATCATGACTTAATCTGACTGCAAGGATTGTTTATACAACATAAATTTCACTGCAGGAACATCAGAAGAATAGATAAATCTCCCTGTGAAATCTCTATGGATAAATTTGCGTTTGATGATTGTGAACACTCGTTAAGTTCCCAGTAAGAATATTTTGTACTGGAAAAAGTCTTACTGTAAGGACAATGTGTACAGGTTAAATCTCACTCTAAGCATGGTATGTACCTGAAAAATCTCAGAATAAATATGGAGTATAATCAGTGGATCTGACTCTATGGTCATTGCGCGAAATCAAGGTACACAGAATATGTTTATTTCTTCTGATTTATGTTTTAGATGTCACAAGCAAGTTGGTTCTCTCTTGCATTCTACTTGGCTGTGTGAGACAGAGAAACCTTTTTGGAATAGAATTAAGGAATTTTTAGAAGGTTTATTTAAATTTAAAATTTCGCTTGACCCTATGGTATTTTTTACTGGGCGACATTAAACATTGAGTTTGGAATTAAAAATGAATAAGTTTCAAATTGCTTTTTTGAGACTGGCATTAGCTGTGGCAAGGAAATGTTTGGCAATTACTTGGAAAAATGAGACTGATTTAAGTATTCAATGGTGGCATTTGGAAATGAGGTCTTGTACTCCACTGGAAAAGATAATGTATAATCTAGGTAATAATTATTCCTTTTTTTGTTAAGATTTGGAGCCTGTATATGAAATATATGGGTTTGAATTTGTAACAGTTTTTTTCCTCATGGGTGTTGGGGTTGTAACAAACCATGCAATATGTGAGATGATCTCCTCTTCTATCTTCTATTTTCTATTCCTTTCTTTTTTTTCTTCTGGGGTAGTTTAGAGGGGGGTCAGGAGGGGTGGGCAGGTTAGGATTGGGGGGTGGGCGATTATAGGGGATAAACATTATGTATCTATTTGTGTTCTGCTTTTGACTGTATGATTTACCTTGAGGAATAAATACAATTTTTTTTTAAAAAGGTACACAAATGTGGGCAGTGAATGCACTAGGGTAGGGGTGGGCAAACTTATTTTTTAAAACTCACATTCCACCTTCAATATTCCTTATGCCATAAGTGCTCTGTGATTAGAAATGGATGGCTTAAGGTGGTGTGTGAGTGGGAGGAAAAAGGTTTGAAAACCACTGTTTTAATTGTACCTCATGGACTCGTTATGTGCATGGTTTCAGAACTCCAAAGGAAATGGGCCGATGACAATTTGTCTCAGGCAAAATATTTCAGTAACAATTGGGCCTAGAGCAGTGATTCTCAACCTTCCCTTCCAACTCACGTACCACCTTAAGTAATTCCTTACTAATCACAGAGCACCGATGGATGCTGGATAAGTATCCCTTTAGGAGCCTGTGTTCTGATATATCATACGTTCCGCATAGTAAATAATAGAATAAGGGCAGTCTGTGCATCGAGTGTATTGTGTGTGGATTCATATAGTGAACACTTTTGCAGGACTGTGTTCTAATATGGATGAGGTAAGTTTCACTATTGGGGTCGTAGCCACTGAAAACGCAGTATTGGCTGATGAACGTGAAATAACGACACACAGTTGCAGGTAAATCAGAACTCCTTTACTCGAGTCACATGTGTATTCTTTTAAAACACTGAACCATGCACGCCACATCATGATGTTATGACGGCCCATGCTGGTTCACTAGACTTCTGGGAGTTGTAGTCTATCTATCCCGCCATTGGGGATAGATTTCGCCAATCGACTGCACACTGGGCACATCAGATTGTGAAGGCACTTACTGGAAAAATCTCAACAAAAGGCAGTGATTATTGGATAAATATTAGTGTTGAGTGAATTTACTTTTGGACTGAATAAACGTGACCATCAGGATTGTGAAAATGTCTCTGTTGTGGTTGAGTTAGAGGGAAATATTAAACAGGTTAGGACTTTATTCCTTGGAACGAAGAAGAATAAGGGGAGATTTGATCGAGGTTTACAAAATTCTGAGAGGTAGAGACAGTAAATGTGAGCAGGCTCTTTCCACTGAGATTAGGAGAGATAACTATGAGAGGACATGGCTTTAGGGTGAAAGGGGAAAGGCTTAGGGAGGGGTGGGTGGGTTAGGTTTGGGGTGGGAGATTGTAGGGGATAAACAGTATTTGTGTTCTGCTTCTGACTGTATGATTTACCCTGAGCCATAAATAAAACTTTTTAAAAAAGGTACACAAAATGTGGGTAGTGAATGCACTAGAGCAGGGGTGGGTTAGTGTTGGGGGTTGGGGGATTATAGGGGATAAACATTATGTAATGTGTGTATTGGGTATGTGCCACGACAAGTTCAGGTTTATTATCATCTCCCTGTACATAGACAACCAGATGAAAATGCCTTTCTACAGATCACATAGACACACTTTATATCACACATGTCAAACTCTGGCCCGCAGGCCAAATTTGGCCCGCGATATAATTATATTTGGCCCGCAAGATCATTTCAAAAATATATTAGAGGTGGCCTGCCCTGCAGCGAGAGCCGATGCTGTTTTTTGGTAATGTCACCCCCACCATCCTCCCCCTTCATTGCACATCCTTCCCCACCCCCTAACTATCCCGTTCCCCCCTAAAACCACCCCCCTTAAAAGATGGCCAGAATATTCTCAAAAAGGAATCCAGAATGGTAAAGTTCCACAAACCTTCTGCTGGGAATCCTAACAACACCCGGGCATCAGATCCACGGGACGCGGAGGGAGCAAGAGTGTTGCAGGTTGACCGTGCAAACTTTGAGAACGGGGAAAACAAAATTGTAACACGAGAAGTCTGTCGATGTCATCAGCCGGCAAGCCAGTTGGAAGGCTCCCCGCACAACCAGTCACTTCTCCCACCTGTCGAGCGGTGCGGCGGATTGGCGAGCGCCTGTGATTTCCTGTTGGCGCGACCGACATGGCAGGCTGTGCACGGCACCCGCTGTTCCGCAAAGGCTGATCGGCAGCGCGCTAGGCCTGAGTGGGTGGGTAAGCAGGGGTGGGCAGAGGGTGTAGGTGAGGAGTAATGGGCAGGGGAAGTTATGGTGGTGCGAGGGGCAGTTAGAGGGAGGGATGAGTAGAAGGAGGGGTGGATAGGGAAGAGGTAAAAGGGGAGGGGCAGGGCGAGTAGGGGAGGGGTGATTAGAGGGTGAGAGATGGGTAGAGGGAGGAACAGGTTTAGGGGAGAGACAGTAGAGGGGCGTGTATAGGATGGGGTGGGTAGAGGCAGAGCGAGTGGAGTGAGGGGAGAGTAGAGGTTGGGTAAAGGACTGGTCAGGTAGAGGGATGGTGGGTCGAGGGTGAATAGAGGCCTAGAGCCTGAGGAGTGAGCAGGAAATGCTGAGTCCTGATGCAGGCCAAAATGGACACAGCCTGTGAATGCTGACCAAATATGTTTCCCTCAGGTCAAGCAAAGGGTGAACTTGAGCTACCTACTCCTGTCCTGTAACATTATCCTCCTAAAGTTATATCCTAAAGTTTAACATTACATATGTTGAAAGAAGAGAAAACATGCAGATGTTGTTGAAAATTTTCAATAAATATTTAGTTCGGCCCTCGACTTAGTCCAAGTTTTTAATTTTGGCCCTCCGTGAATTTGAGTTTGACACCCTGTTTTACATAGTACATAGCTATCACATGTACATTTTTGGGGTTTGCAGAGATTTGGTATGACACCAGAAGCCCTGGGACTTTTCTGCAGATGTATAGTGGAAGGTGTGCTGACCAGTTGCATCACGGTCTGGACTGGGGACACCAACGCCCCTGATGAATGTAGTGGACACAGCCCAGGACATCACAGGCAAAACACTCCCCGCCATCGAGAACATCGACAGGGAACGCTGCCGTTGGACAGCAGCAGCGATCATCAAGGATCCACACCACCCAGCACGTACTCTGTTCTCACTGCTGCCATCAGGAAAGAGGTCTCAGTGCCACAAGACTTGCTCCATCAGGTTCAGGAACAGCTGCTCTGCTCCACCATCTGACTCCTCAACCACAAACTCAACCATTTAAAAATTCTTACTTGTGCGCTTTGTTCATTTTTACTTTCTCTGTATTGCACAGTCAGTTTGTTTACATTCATACAGTTCTTTATTTGTATATGCTACTCTGTTTTTTTGCACTACCAATAAGTGGTAATTCCGTCATGCCTGCAGAAAAAATGAATCTCAGGGTTGTATGTGATGTCATGCATGTACTCGGACAATAAATCCGAAATCTAAGATATAATTTAAATATTTTGGGATCGTTTGCTAAGTTGCAGGATACTGTCCATCAATTTCACAGCCTGCGGGAAGGAGCTATTTCCTAGCCTGGCAGCTTCTTCCCGATAGTAATGGATCAAAGATGCTGTGTGCTGGATGGAAAGGGTCCACAAGAATTCTTTGAGCCTTAGTTAAGCAACAGTCTCAGTGAATGTCATCAGTAGAGGAAAGTGAGATCTTCTCGGCCATTTTGATGATCTTGTATTGACTTCTGGTCCGAGGCTTTGCAGCTACCACGCCACACAATGACGTAGCCGGTAAGCACGCTCAACTGGGCTCCGCTCCTGTCCAATCTTGTCAAGAGGTGGGGGTCGGAAGATGTACCCTCCTCAAACTCCTTTGCAAGTCTAGGTGCTGTTGTGCCTTCCTAACTAATTAGAAACTGAAAGCACAGTGTTCTGGATAAAACTCACTGCATGGACCCTTTTTGTTATGTATACACTCAATGACTCAATCTCCAAAGCCCTCCCAGCGCTGAGAATTACACGGCATCTTTCAGAGGGACAGAATCTTCTGGGTGAAGGATTTCTTCTTTTCTCTTTTTTGAATAGTTGACCCTTTACTCTGAGCCTGCCGTCCTGCTTCCAGGCACCGCAGCCGCCAGGAAAGACATCAATTCCACGTCTCGCCTGTCAAAAATGTCATGTGTTTCAATGAAATCACCGTGTAGGTTGCACTTTCAACTGGCAGTGTTCATTTCAATGAAAATCAAAATAATCAGCCTGAACTGGTTATTTGCCTGGAGTAAGATAAAGTAATGAATTGCCTTGCAGACAACATTTCTTACAGGGCATCTGCCATGTTGCAAGCCTGCTGAACCACCAGATCAATAGGCATAGAGAAGAAAAAAAGGACTTGCTTTTTTATTTAGCAGGAGACTCCAGTCCACCTTGTACCAGAAAGCATTTATTGCAGTGGCTGTAACAAACTCTCTTTGGAACGGAAAGCCCTGCAAGAGGTGGAGGGCTTAAAGCCCAGCACTTTGGAGGCAAACTCTTCCCAGCATTGAGATAATCCACATGCTGTCGGAGAGCAGCAGAAGTCGTTAAGGATCCACACCGCTCTGTTCCCTCTGCTACCACCAGGAAAGAGGTCTAGGTGCCGCAAGACTCGCACCATCAGGAACAGCTGCCACCGTCAGACCCCTCGATGTCAAACTCAATCAGAGACTCATTTAAGGACTCTTTCTTTGCACATTATTTTTCTATATTTGCATAGTTTGTTGACGTTTCTCTCTTTGCTTACATTTCTCTATTTTGTATATGTATCTTTTTCTGGAGTAGGGTTTACACGAAGCATGCCTTGCCCACAGGGAAGGAGGAATCTCAAGGTTGTATGTGATGTCATGTATGTACTCTGACAATAAATCTGGACTAGAATTTGACTTTGAACTTGAGTTTAAGTTAAGCTGATAAAGGGATATTCTTGGTCAGGATACAGAGATGTTGAGATACAGCTCTAAAAAAGGCAATCCTGTTGGCTGAACCCTCCACTTACCAATCCCACTTTAATCTCAGTTTTTTCACATTTCTCCTCCACCCTGCCTTTCCCTCCATCATTTTGTTCAGGCGCCTGTCTACATTTTGCTCACACCTTGATGAAGGGCTCTTTGTTATATAAAATGCACCTCTCGTTTGATGTGCTGAGTTTCTCCAGCATGGCGTTTTCACTGTAACAAGGACAGGGCTGTGAGAAGGGTGAGATAGGGTCCTGTCGATGATTAGTGACCCAGGGAGGGATGAAGGAGGTCTGCTGAGTTTCTCCAGCATGCTGAGGAGACAAAGTCAATTGATAACAGGAGCCAGACAAAGGGAGAAAGAGAGAGGAGGATATGAAAAGGGTGGGTCATGTGGAGGAAGATGAGTTATACAGAGTAAAGTTGGAAACATTCTGTCCTGATGGAATTCCAACCCAAAACGTCGACCATTCTTTTTTTTCTCCCACTGAGGCTGGCTCAATCCACTGAGATGAGACTTCACTCCATCAAGGAGGTCTACATGAGTGGGCGTCTTAAGAAAGCAGCCTCTGTCCTCAAAGCCCCCCACCACCCAGGCCTCTTCACTCTGCTCGAATCGGGGAAAAGATACAGGAGCCTAAAGACGAGCACTCAGCGGCACAAGGACAGCTTCTACCCTGCTACCATCAGATTCCTGAATGATCAATGAACCCCAGACATGGCCTGACTTTTCATCCACGATCATTGTTATTATTTTTTATAGCATTGTCATAAGACGGTTACAATATGAATGTTCACACTATGATTGCTGCCTCAAAACGTCAAATCTTGTGACTTGTTCTTGGCAATAAATCCTGATTCTGGTTCTGAGTTCCTCCAGCAGATTGATTGCTGTTCCGGGTTATAGTCGACACTCATATCCCTGGCAAATTGCTGCCTCTGGTTCAAACCATATAACAATTACAGCACAGAAATAGGTCAGTTCGGCCCTTCTCCCACCCAGTCCATAACCCTCCACACCTGTCTCGTCCATATTCCTATCCATCTTTACCTTAAATATTAAAATCGAGCCCGCGTCTGCCACTTTGGCCGGAAGATCATTCCACAATCTGAGTGAAGAAATTCCCTCTCATGTTTCCCCTAAACGTTTCCCCCTTCAGTTTCAGTCCATGTCCTCTTGTTTGAATCTCCCCCATTCTCAATGAAAAGAAGCCAGTCCATATCGACTCTATCTGTCCCCTTCTCTACTTCTCTCTGTTTCTGTGCCCAGCAAGGCTGACCGGAGGATAAAGGCATTGCTAGACATGCAGCTTTTACGCCCTCTAATGGAATAACTGCTGGGCTTGAACATTAAACACAGAACTGCTGTGTTATGTCTGGTTGTGTGTCTGCATGTTTTTCGCCGAGAACCAGAGGATGGTGTTTTGTCAGTTTGTACTTATGCAATCAGATTGCAATAGACTTGACTTGAAATGTATAGGGTACAGTTCATGACTTGTTCATGACAATAAATCCTGATTCTGATTCTGAGTTCTTCCTGCAGATTGATTACTACTGCAGGTTACTCATGTCCCTGGCAAATTACTGTCTATTACTTGAGGAAAGATAGATTGGCTTTCGAGGTGATGCAGAGGAGGTTTACTGGGTTGATTCTGGAGATGAGGAGTTAGTTTATTAGTCGAGATCAGGTCCATTTAAAACAAATCAGATTTATTTATGTTTGTCATGCTGGAACTTTGGAAGAATTTGAGGAGCTTTTGGAAGCATAAAATTATGAAATGATAGAAGTAGGGATGCTGTTGGCACTGGTAGAGTGTACTGCATTCGGGGGGGGGGGGGGGGGAGGGTGAAACGCCAAAGCCTGAAGGTGCTGTGATCGTAGTGAAAACACACGCAGAAATGCTGGGGAAACAACCGGTCGTAGCACCCACGGGAGCTAAAGAGGATCACGCAACCTCCATAGGAAAACCAACGTCTTTGAAAAATAAACACAGTCAATGCTGGAGGAACTCAGCCAGTCTCGTGGCGTCCAGAGGAGGTCAAGATAGATTATTGACATTTCGGGCCTGCGCCATTCTTCAAGGTATGAGAAAAATGTCAGTTACCTCCTCTGGACACTGTGAGAGTCCCTCCAGCATTTCTGTGTTGAAAGCAGTGCAGTCTTTTGTGTTTTTTTCACTCCATTAAACAAGATAACCTGTAGGGGGTTGTGGGCAGGGGGGGGGGGGGTGGGAGTCGAGTGAAGTACACAAAACACAAGAAGACTGAACTACAGGCTTTAATCAGCTCAAACTCTGTACACACCAGTCTTAATAATCAGCTCCACGTGTGCCTGGCTGCTGGTTCCACGTGTCCGACTGACCCCAGGAGGGGCCGGCTCGAATCTTTAATATGAACCGGTGATTGACAGCCGGCCAGGCGAGGCCAGCCTCCCAGGTTGCCTACCTGCAGGTACAGTGGTTGCCTCCTGCAGTAGGCTGGTGGGAGCGCAGCCAGTGTTGTGGTTGTATCGCCACAATGTGAAGGAGAAATTCTGAAAGGCCACACAGCATCCATTGGAAGTTAAGGGTAACCATTGGTGCAAAGCACGGAAGTGTGCAGACGCTGTGATGGTAGTAAAAACACGCAGTATATGCTGGAGGATCACCGCCAGTCTCGCAGCGTCCACAGCAGGTCAAGAACCCAGAACATCAGTAAAGTATCTTGACCTCCTGTGGACGCTGCGAGACCGGCAGTGATCAGAACAAGTCTAATAGGGGGCCATTAGGGTAACCATGGAGGGATTTGAAAACTCGCTCAGCTGGTGGGGGGGGAGAGGGTGCGGTGGTGGTGCCTACCTGCCATGAACCTCCTATGTGCCGCCGTCACACTTCTTCCTTTCTCTGTCGTACAGACAAAAGCGCTGCTTATATTGCATGGAGACTAGTGACCCTAGTGCTGTGGATGGGGGGTGGGGGGGGGCGACAATACCTCATTTGGGGAGGGGGAGCCAATGCCCGTGAATTCTCCTTCTTGGTGCTGGCTGTGTGATTGCTGACTTGGGCCCCGAAACGTCGGTAATATATCTTTACCTCCCACGGACGGTGATGAGACTGGCTGAGTTTCTCCAGCACGGTTTTTGTGTGGCAGCCTCAGATACAAAGTAATTTACCACTCAGACAACAGTAGTGACAGCCCCTTGCCTGTCGACAATTCCACCATCTATATTCCCTTGTCTCTCTTGATAATAATTAGTTCAATACTTCTGGCCTGCGACTTGCTAAAGTGTGGGAGGACCACCAGAGTGTCAGTGTGCCAATTATTTACTCATTTAGAATGAGTTTTTGGAACAAGTATCAGATACTTTGACAAATTGGGGATTTGAGTAGAGTCGTGACAGTCGCTGTTGAGAGTCCTGGTTCATTCAATCATCCTCTCCCAATAAAGTCAACCTGCATTACTTCTTGTTTCTCAATCCCATCTCTGAGCGCTGTAATTTAGCTACCTTCTGGGAAAGAAATCTCTGCAGTTAAGGGGAATAGGTCTTTGAAAAGTTTAATGGTATTGCCAGTGGGTTTTCCACTCTATTTAGCACTGAGACACTCATTGAGGCAGGATCTAAATTTCCCACAATTATCCAAAAAATGCATTCTCACTGCAGTAAAATCTCTGGTATTCAGCACCTATGGAGATTGGTAGATTCCGGAGAAGTGGATCTTCCAGTTTCTTGAGACCAAGGGTTGACAAACTAATGGCAAGAAACGCCAATTTTAAATTTACCGATTTATTTTCCACAAATTGTTTAGCTGGTTGCTTGAATTCCAGATAGAACCATAGAACACTACAGCACAGAAACGGGCCCACTTCAGCCCTTCTAGTCTGGCTGAACCTTTTTTTTGCCTAGTCCCACTGACCTGCACCCAGTCCATAGCGCTCCATGGCTCTCCCATCCATGTACCTGTCCAAATTTTTCTTAAATGTTAAAAGTGAGTCTGAATTCATCACCTTAGCTGGCAGCTCATTCCAGACTCCCACCTCACTCTGTGTGAAGAAGTTCCCCCTCATGTTCCACCTAAACTTTTTCCCTTGTCCTCTGGTTTATACCTCTCCTACCCTAAGAGGAAAAAGCCGATCTATATTTACTCTTATAATTTTAAATACCTCTATCAAATCTCCCCTCATTCTTCTGCACTTCAGAGAATAAAGTCCTAACCTTTTTAACCCTTCCCTGTAACTCAGTTCCTGAAGTCTCGGTTTTTAAAGTATTTCATGATTCAATCGGCAGATATTCCACCTACCGACCATTAAAGATCCAGCATGGGCAAGGATCTCATTTTTGTCCAAAAACTGTCTTTGTTCTCATTGGGTTGAAGGCAACCGGAGGGTATTAATGACAATCTCTTTCAGCCACACTGAGGATTCCCTGCTGCAGGGATTTGTAAAAATGTGGCCTGTGAAATCGAATCCTGAGAGTTCAAAGTTCACTTGTAATTTTCCATGCGACTCATTGAGATGGTTAAGTGGAATATTTAAGGTCAGTGTTGTTGGTTTTTTGGGGCCTTTTATTTACTGCGGAGTTATTAAACCAAAGATAAACCTTGTGTTGGCACCAGTATCTATCATAACAATCCGTCTATTTATCCAGAGTGCATTAAGCCATAATGGTCCCAGCTCTTAAAAGCTTGACATTGTTTATCATTGCTGAATAACATAGAACAGTGAATACAGAGTGAAACCCAGAAAATAGCCATTTTCTGTTTGAAAGAAATCTATAAATTTTAAAGATTTTTCAAACATACCTTAATGTGCCTGCAGGTCCTAGTTCCGCTGGTAGAAGGAATCATAATATGAATATTATAAATGTGCAGGGATCAGTGACAAAAGCTGTGGCACTGCAAACAAAACTGCCAAGTCACAGCTCCAGGGACCTACCGTTCACCCTTTGCCCTTTCTCTCCATGACCGCGGGTGCCTTGCTTCCCGTATCCCACAGAAGAACAGGATCAAACTTTATCTTATTCTTTGGCTTGGCTTCGCGGACAAAGATTTATGGAAGGGGTAAAAAGTCCACGTCAGCTGCAGGCTCGTTTGTGGCTGACAAGTCCGATGCAGGACAGGCAGACACGGTTGCAGCGGCTGCAGGGGAAAATTGGTTGGTTGGGGTTGGGTGTTGGGTTTTTCCTCCTTTGCCTTTTGTCAGTGAGGTGGGCTCTGCGGTCTTCTTCAAAGGAGGTTGCTGCCCGCCAAACTGTGAGGCGCCAAGATGCACGGTTTGAGGTGATATCAGCCCACTGGCGGTGGTCAATGTGGCAGGCACCAAGAGATTTCTTTAGGCAGTCCTTGTACCTTTTCTTTGGTGCACCTCTGTCATGGTGGCCAGTGGAGAGCTCGCCATATAACACGATCTTGGGAAGGCGATGGTCCTCCATTCTGGAGACATGACCCACCCAGCGCATCTGGATCTTAAGCAGCGTCGACCTCTGCCATCTCGAGTACTTCGACGTTAGGGATGAAAGCGCTCCAATGGATGTTGAGGATGGAGCGGAGACAACGCTGGTGGAAGCATTCTAGGAGCCGTAGGTGATGCCGGTAGAGGACCCATGATTCGGAGCCGAACAGGAGTGTGGGTATGACAACGGCTCTGTATACGCTTATCTTTGTGAGGTTTTTCAGTTGGTTGTTTTTCCAGACTCTTTTGTGTAGTCTTCCAAAGGCGCTATTTGCCTTGGCGAGTCTGTTGTCTATCTCATTGTCGATCCTTGCATCTGATGAAATGGTGCAGCCGAGATAGGATTACTTAATCTAATTTAATCCCCTTCTAATTCTAAGCGCACGTGTCTGCAATGTGTGAGTCAGTTTAGAAAAGTTCTTTAATTCACAGTTCAATCTCACTCCTCCAAGTTTGCTGGTTGCAGGCAATTCTTATACTGTGGCCAGAATTTAACATTTATGAAGTTCACCAGGCTTTGGTGCTTGAAAGGTAAATAGTTACTGCTCTGGAAGGTTCCTGTTGATTTTCAGAGAGAGATTTGTTGTTCACTGGACACAAACTGATCCACGTCAGTGTCTTGCCGAAGAAACTTGCCGGTTCAGGGTTTTCTAGATGATAACCTCTTTCTTTCTAGTCACCACAGAGTTCCTTTTTGGTTCCCTTATTTCAAGTGAAACATTAGGCAGCCAGTCCTCTCCTCTTGTATGGACCACAAGGGCTTTGACCAGGCTGAACTAAGAACTCACAACCCATCTTCCAAATGGGGTTTTTTCCACAAGCTTGCCAGCTCGTCCTGTTCCAGTCCCAGTGGCTGCTGCTGAACTGTTGAACTGTAGAACTCTCTCTTTCTCTCTCTCTCTTTCAGAGAAAAACCTGTTTTACTCTCTCAGCTTGCAAAACCACCTGACCCTCTTTGAACAGCAAACTGCACTCCAGACAGCCTGTGGCTCCCAACCTAATCCTCCAATCTCTTTCATTTGTTGCTTTTCAAAACAACAATCCATTAGTGAAGTCCCTTGGAAACTCTTCAAAGTTTTTGCAAAGGCACTCAGTTTGGAAGTGTTTGTATGTGACCTAAACTAAAAATTTATCTCCTTTAAAACGTATCTATATGCAATATAAAATACAACATAATCTGTCACATCAGAGGGAATTAATTTAAAAGCAGGGAGATTCTTTTGCAAATCCAAGGCTGCCCAAGACTCTCAAATTTACAAAACAATATTAATTTATTTGTTTATATGAATACTTATCCTGCATAGGTACTGTTTGTCCATATATGTGTTGTGCCTTGTTGTGTGTCTGCGTGTATTGCACCAAGGACCGGAGAATGCTGTTTCGTCAGGTTGTACTTGTGCAAGCAGAAGACAATATACTTGACTTGAAATGTACAGGGTGCTGGTTGTACCTGCAGTCCTGAATGCAGTTCTGGCCTCCTTGCTTGAGAAAGGAAAGACTGATTTGGGAGGTGGTGCAGAGGTGGTTCCCCAGGTGAGTTCTGGAGCTGAGGCGGTTAGTTTATGAGCAGAGATTAGGTCACCTGGGAATATGTTCACTGGACTTTGGAAGAATTTGAGATGTTATAGAAACATAAAATTCTGAATGAATAGAGAAGCAGGAAAGTTGCTCCCACCGGTAGCTGAGAGGGTGCTGTATTTGGGTTAAAGAGTGATTGTAGTAAAAACACAGAAATGCTAGAGGATCTCAGCAGGTCTCATGGCATCCACAGGAGGTAAAGATATATTACTGATGTTTCAGGCCTGAGCCCTTCTTAAAGGTATAAGCACAGAACAGAAAGGCCTCTGAATAATGACTAAACACTGGGAGGGGGAGGAGTCCAGACCAACAAAAGGTGTTAATTGGATAAGATAAGAGGAGAGGTGAGAATTAATTTTTGGCTCCATGAAGGAAAAGAGAGAGAGAGAGAAAGTGCTGAGGGAAAGGCGACAGGGGAACGAAGAAGGGGGGTGGTTTAATGAAAACTGGAGGTCAATGTTCATGCCATCCGGCTAGAGTGTGCCCGGGCGAAAGATGAGGTGTTATTCCTCCAGTTTACATGTGGTCTCAGTCTGTCAGTACACGAGATCATGAACAGACAAGTTAGCAAAGGAAATGGGGTGGGAAATAGCTGGGAGATCCACGCTATTGCGGCGGAAAGAGCCGAGGTGCAATCTCTTGGTCTGTGCCCGGTCTCTTCGGTGTTTTGTTTGCTGCATTTTGAAAGGCCACAGCATTAACCTTGCCCACGGACTCATTCCATTCCCTGCAGCCTTGTTCCCAGAACCGCAACAACCTGCTCCTTTTTTTCCCCCTCACCATCTGCCCTTCAGCTCTGAGTCGCCTCCAGGTGCAGCCAGTGTACAGAAGGGCTCAGACGCACCCTAAAGCACATGCTGTGGTTTTCATTGCTGATGGTGTTTTCATAGTTCTGGTGTTTTAGCGACAATATTGTAGTCATTAGTATTGGTGAACCAACTTTTTTGAGAATGAGGTTGTAATTTAAAGAGGTTTAGCACATCAAATGACTCAAAGACTTGTTCACTCAAACCAAGGCTTTTATTAACAAAAGACAGGACTGGAGCGTAGTACATCGCGGTCGACCAGACCAGACTGACCTGGGTCTGGTTGGAGCAGCCCTTTATGACCTGCAGGAGGCGTGGCTACGGCTCTCAACCAATCACTACCTCTATATGTAAATATATACATTAGTGATAGTATTGGTGTAATTTTAATTTTTCTAGCTGTTTGCCGATACATTCAGAGATCAACGGGAATTACGATTTACAAGTAACATTAGTACAAGAAAGATTTACTAAGGATTCTGTATGGTCTGGTATGGGAAGGGGTGGGGGAGAGTTATCGCACTGGGTGGGACACCAATCACTGTGGACAGTGTACACGAAGCCAGACCATTCTCATCCTGCTCCCATAGATCCATTAATTCTTTCATCTTTCCAGTTTGCAAGTACAAACACAAAAGTGCACGGTGGAAATGAGGACAATCATGATGAGTAATAAACTCTTGTTGCGGCATTTGTTCTGCACTGATAAGAACTACCTTCTACTTGAAGTAGGACTGATTACAGCTTGAAATTTGGCCTGCTCAGATAACATTGGGAGTCTCAAATCAGGTTAGCTACAACTCCTTGTATGTTCTTTGAATGTGTGCTGCACCAAGTATCATTCATTACGGAGACATAAAAGACGTGCTTTCAGCAGGTCTCTTAAAATTATCAGGCAATATGTTTCATGTTTTGCAGAATTATAGCCCTAATCCATCATTTCAGCATCTTCCTTGCTGCTGTTCCTTGATTTTAAGAACCTTCCGTTCCTGATTTGGGTTCAGCTGAGCGCTGGGTGAAACACGGAAGTCTGCAGATGCTGCCATTGTAGTAGAAACGCAGCAATATACTGGAGGAACCCAGCAGATCTTGTGGATAAGGATATATTGCCGATGTTTCGGGCCTGAGCCCTTCTGCGCGGAATAAGCCAAGAATGACATAGGAAACCTCAGAATAGAGGCAGTGCTGGCCCAGACCAACAAAAGAAGTTAATTGGATATGATCAGGGGAGAATTGATTTTGGCTCCGTGAAAGGAGACAGAGTGAAAAGGGAGAGAGAGATAGAACTTGGGTAAGAAGTGTGGGGGTGGGGGGGGTTAACGAAAGCTTAAGAAGCCAATATTAATGCCATTCGGTTGGAAGATGAGGTGGTGTTCCTACAATTTGCGAGTGCATGAGACCATGTCACCAAGGGAATGGGATGGGAAACTGAAATGTGTGACCACTGGCTGAGTCGATCCGTTGGACAGCTCAGCGTAAAAAAAACAGGACCACTGGTGACACCCCCACCCACCCATTCAGACGAGGTGACCCTACTCGACTGTGACTGACTTATCCCTATCAGCTGCTCCCTGCCCAGGGGCATCACTGAATTTTTGGGGGGGTTGGGGAGTGTACCGTCCAAGTCTGCCGATAGTTCCAACCATCACACAAACCAACCCTCCTCCCTCCTCTCTATTGACTCCTTCTATACTTCCTGCTGCCTGGACTCACTCCACCCAACCCCATCCCCAGGCCGCATTCTCTTCTCCCCAACCCCCTTTGTCGGAAAGAAGAAGTGATTAATACAACTCTTCTTGCAGTACCATTGATTCAGGGCCGAATCGGTTGCCGTCTGCAGAGATTCTGTACGTTCTGCCCATGGCCCGCAGGGGTTTGCTCCCATCCTCCAAAATGTATGGCATTTTTAGATTAATTGGATGTCATTGGGGAGATCAGATGGAGAAGGTGACCAAATTTAAGTATTGGGAATCACTATCTCAGAGGATCTTTCCTGGACCCAACCACACTAATAGCATCGTGAGAAAGTCCCTCTACTTCCTCAGGAGTTTGCAGACACCAGAAACCCTGGCAGATTTCTATCGATGTGTGGCAGAAAGTGTGCTGACCGGCTCCATCACGGTCTGGTCTGGGGACACCAATACCCCTGAGCGTAAAGCCCTTCAAAAGGTAATGAACACAGCCCAGGACATCACGGGTAAAACCATACCCACCATCGAGAACAGGCCTTCGGAGGGCAGCAGCGATCATCAAAGATCCACACCACCCAGCACACTCTGTTCTCGCTGCTGCCTGAAGGAAAGAGGTATCGATGCCACAAGACTCACACCACCAGGTTCAGGAACAGCTGCTCCCCCTTTACCTTCAGGCTCCTCAACAACAAACTCACTCAGGGACTCATTTAAGGACTCGTACTTTTGCACTTTATTTTTTTTTTAATTCTCTGTGTTGCTTATATTCATTATCTGTTTAAAGCTCTTTATCATTTTATATGTGTAGGCTGGGTACAGTTTTTTTTTCACTACCAATTAGTGGTAATTCTGCTGTGCCCACAGGAAAAAGAATCTCAAGGTTATATGTGATGCCAAGTATGTACTCGGACAATCGAATTAGGTGGCCTGGGTTTCACTGGCCAGAAATGGCTTCTATTGTATTGTAGATAAATTTAAATTTTAAAAATGAGCACACACATCACCATTTTCAAGGACATTTCTTTCCCACTTTTATCAGATTCACATGAATGAACCGCACATATAAAATTATGCTGCCTTTGCTCCACACCAACTGATTTCTCTCTCTCTGTAATTGTACACATCCAGGGAGACTTAAGGATGACCTATCCCTGTGAAAAATGAACAGGAGCGAGGAGGCAAAGAGGCGGCAGTTAGCGGGAATGTGCTGAAGTTGGTGGAAGTGTCAGCAGATATTGTGTCAAACGAGGAGGCTGATGGGAAAAATGAAGACTGGAGGGATTCTACCCTTGTTCTGCCCGGGCGAAGGTGGGAGAAGGGTGGAAGGTTGAGGAAGTTTAGCGTGGCGTAGCAGTTAGCGCAACACTGTTGCGGCACCTGTAAGGAGTTTGTACTTTCTCCCCGTGTCTGTATGGGTTTCCTCCGGAGGCTCTGGTTTACTCCCACCCTTCAAAACATACCAGGGTGTAATTGGGCGACACAGGCTCATCGGCCAAGAGGGCCTGTTACTGTGCTGAATATTTAAAATTAAAAATGTTAAAAATTAAAAGAGGTCTGGGCTCTATCAATAACATATTTATTCAAGAAGGAGGACATTTCAGATGTCCTGGGGTGGAATGGCTTATTCTGAGAACAGATGCAGCAGAGGATGGGGAATTGGAATCGCTCCCTTACAAGAGACAGGGTTGGGAAGTCATAAGATCAAGGCAGCTGAGAGTCAATAAGATTGTAGTAGATGTCCGAGGATAGCTTGTCCTCCGAGATGGAGACAGGTCAAAGGGGAGAGAGGGGTCAGATGAAGTCCAGGTAAATTTACAAGGCTGGAAAGATATAAACAAAATAGAGAGTGCAGAGAAGGTTCACAAGAATGTTGACAGGATTTCAGGGTCTGAGTTACAGGGAAAGGTTGTGCAGACTGGGGCTTTTTTCTCTGGAGCGTAGAAGATTGAGAGGGGACTTGATAGAGGTGTTTAAGATTTTAAAAGGGACAGACAGAGTAAATGTGGATAGGCTTTTTCAATTAAGAAAGGGGAGATTCAAACTAGAGGACATGGTTTAAGATTGAAGGGGGAAAATTATAAGGGGAACATGAGGGGAAATTTCTTTACGCAGAGGGTGGTGGGGATGTGGAATGAGCTTCCGGCAGACGTGGTCGAGGCGGGATCATTGGTTACATTTAAGGAAAGACTGGATTGTTACATGGATAGGAGAGGACTGGAGGGGTATGGACCGGGTGCTGGTCAGTGGGACTAGGAGGGTGGGGATTTGCTACGGCATGGACTAGTAAGGCCGAACTGGCCTGTTCTGTGCTGTAAGTGGTTATATGGTTATATGGTTATATGGGTGGAAGTGCATGGTGAAGTGCTCAACTTCTGATACGGGTACAGGACATAGCAGTCAATGAAGAGGATGAAGAGTAGGGGAGAGCTACTCAAGTAGGACTGGAATGGGAATTGTTCCAAAGCTGACAAGAAAGCTGGAGTGTTCTACACCCTGGATCAGGTCGCGGGGGTTGGGACAAAGCATCACTACCTGCAACTCCACTCAGTTGACCCTTTCAATTTTAAACTTGCCTCCTCCAACTCAAAAAAAAAACGCGGTGTGAATTCACATGGAACTCTGCTCCACTGGCACTGTCCCCACTCATTTTAGAAGTCTGCAGACTTGTGAGGGACAGTCAACTCTTCAGGCAACTCATGGAGACTGACAGCAGGGGATCTGGCCCTTCAGCCCATCAAGCTTGTGCTGACCATGGAAGACTTCTCCTACACTAATCTCAATTTTAATTCTCCCCTCCCTCCATCTTCCCACCCCCACACCACCCCTCTCAGATACTACCACTCCCCTATACGCTCAGGAGAATTACAGAGAAGGCAATTGGGACATTCACACCCCCCCCACACACACCCCCACCCCCCCACACACACTCCCACCCCCCACACACACTCCCACTCCCCCACACACACCCCACCACCCCACACACACCCCCACCCCCCCACACACCCCCACCCCCCCCACACACACTCCCACTCCCCCACACACACCCCACCACCCCACACACACACATTCACACCCACACCCCCACACACACCCAGGGTAAAGCCCAGAAGGGAGAATGACAGGGTCTTCCTCTCATCCGAGGTGTTATCCCAGCTTTCGTTTTCCCAATGACGATCCTCGCCTGGTGCCTTGGGAGTGAGTTCCGGGACTGAGAGGAAGAGAAGACATGGCAATAGATATCCAACTCAGGATGGCACACAAGATTGAGGTTGAAGGATTCCCCTGCAGGCACAATGAGGAGAATCTGGGATTCTTCTCACTGAAGCAAAGGAGATTTAGATAATAACTGATAGAGGTGGACAATAAGGGAAGCCTGGTCAGCGTAGTGGCTAGAGTGACACTATTACAGCACTTATCTGGCGCTGTCTGAAAGGCGTTTGTACATTCTCCCCATGATCTACTTGGGTTTTCCAGTTTCCTTCTGTACAAAGTTAATTTAGGTGTAATTGGGTGGCAGGCATTTAAATGGTTGGAATTGGATTCTACTGTTCTGTAAATACAATTTAAAACATAAATTAAATATTTTATAATTTCAGTACATCTATACATTGTGACGGAACATGAGGGAAAGGACATGTGGCTTATGAAGACTTCTCTGCCAGCCAATAAGATCTCGATAGATAGAGGGAAGGTGTTCTCATTTCAGATGATTTAAGATTCAGAGGGAAAGGCAAAAGGGAGTCTGGGCGTAAGATCTTCCTTTTAAACAGAGAAGGATGACGACCCTTCTGAAGGAAACAGACGGCTGTGAGGGGCAGGATCTCTACCACTGAGCCGACTTTCCTTTCCATTTGTGAAAGGTCCAGCCTAACCAGGTCCTGACGAACGCCATCTCCTTTGTCATCCACTCCAGCCTCCCACTGCACAAGAGAAAGATGTGGCTAGGACTTGCGGGCTAGAGTTACAAGGAGACGTTGGATAGGCTGGGACCTTTTGCCTCATGGAATGTCGGTGGCTGAGGGCTGACCGAATAAAGATAAATAATATCATGAGAGGCGTAATTAGTTGAGGTTCATTATCATCTGTCCGTACATGTACAACCAGGTGAAGCAGCATTTCTCCGGATCACGATCGACACAGGGCAAAAAAATAACATATATACATTAAGATATAATATAGAATATAGGGTAGAATGGTTAGCATAGCGGTCAGTGCGATGCTATTACAGGGTTCGAATCCAACATTGACTGTAAGGAGTTTGTACGTTCTTCCCGTGTCTGCATGGGTTTCCTTCGGGTGCTCCAGTTTCCTCCAGTGCTATTTGAGCGGCTCTCCCCTACTCTTCCTTCACTGCATCGACTCCATCAGTGCTTCTTTCTGTACCCATGAAGAACTTGACCATTTCACTTTCAACTTCCAATCGGCCCTTTAAATTTACCTGGACCTTTTCCAAACTCTCTCTCCATCTCAGAGGACAAACTATCCACGGACATCTATTACGATCCCATTGACTCTCTCAGCCGCCTCGATCTTATGTCTTCCCCACCCTGTCTCTTGTAATTCCAATTATCTGCCTCTGCTGCATCTGTTCCCGGACCACTCCAGGACACCTGAAATCGACGTCTGGGGGAATGCTTAGAGGGAGAAGGGTCAAATGCAAGCAAATCAGACTAGCTGCAGAGCTGACTTGGTTAGTTGATCGGGGCTGTTTCTGTGTTATATACCCTATATTCTCATGTGGAAGTCAATACCATGTAAAAGTCGAACCCCTATTTTTGGCCCAAAATCCTTGTGTCTTTTAGTCTCTCAGCTTGACCCTGGCCTCCTGCCCATCAGAACTCCCGATGCCTAGACCGCGGACTCTCGCCTCGACCCCCAGCCGCCCGTCCATCAGAGCTCCCAACTCCTCTAAAAATGCAGATACTTCCCACATTCAAAAGTAGAATCCATGTAACATTTGACCCCATAAATTTAGTGTTAAAAAATAGTCTACAAAATTCAACTTTTACATAAGTATGTACAGTAATTCTAAAACTATAAAGGTTGTCTCTCAACCTTTAACCTTTCCTTATCCACTGGAAACTTTCCACGTTACCTCAACTTTCAATCCTTTCAACCTGCTAACTTCACCTTCACTCCTCAATTGTAATTAAATGGCCCCTCTAGGCCCAGAAGCCCAGTGCAATCCTTTCCATCAAGAATTTTAAACACTTTCTGACATACCACCTCTATTCAACTGGTCTCAGCTGAAGTCCCACTGCATGGCCTTTTAATTTTCTCATCTGCTGCAGTGGAATGGAGGTGAAATTTATTCAGCTGTCAATCAAGACACCAGAGTGGCATTGAACAAAAGGAAGATGCTTTCTTGGCATTTGATTTGGTTCCTCGGACAAAGTATTGTGAGGTTACACTGCAAGGTACTTAATCCTATTAAGTTTGTCATTTTAAGAATAGAATAATTCCCTTTCTGTAGGTGTCAAAGATAACAGCAACTATTACCTTCTCTGAGATAGTGAAGGTGCCATCTTTTACACAAATATTCACAGAATCTGAGAATCCTAACCATGCTGGAAGATGCCATTCAGCCCATCGGGTCTCTGCCAGCTCCATCAGGCCGATTCCCCCTCTCCTGAAGTTCATTCACCAAGTGGCAAGGTGCCAGCAGTTCACTCTGCCACACATCTCTGGGATGTGTGAGCAGACCAGTGTGAGTTAGTGGGAGAGTGTGCAAACTCTACATGGGCAGCTCCCGAGGACAGGACGAAATTGCAATCTCCAGAGCCGTCAGGCAGCAGCATTATCCGTGACGGTTCAGCACAATTCCATTCTGAAAATCCTGAGGGTCTCATCACCCCTAGAGATAATGTAAAAATCTTGATGAGGGGCTCAAGCCAAAAATGTCTGATATATATCTTCATATTTGCTACATAAAGGACACTGTTTGACCTGTTGAGTTTCTCCAGCATGGTGTTTTTACTCCATCCACCGTGTCTACAGACTTTCGTGTCTTATCCTAGAAATAATGATCATTCCTCTCCGTTTAGAAATAAGTTCTTACTCCCAATCTCCCTTTTGTCTGTCACTTTGAACCTTCAATTATCGAAATAAGTACATCGATGAGATCTTATTGACTGGCAGAGCAGCCTTCTTGAGCCAAATGGTCTACTCTTGCTCCTTTTACTCAAGTTCTTAAGTACAAGCCAGTGTTTTGCCACAGTGCATCGATTCACTGAAATTCTTACCAAATCTTGTGCACCTCTAACAAGAACCCCAGATTCTTCTCTCTGAGCCTATGGGGGGAAGCTTTTGAATGCCATCTGGTGCGCCATTCCCCTTTCAACTCATAGAGCATGGTAGGCCATGAGCCCGTGCTCCTCATATTAACCTATAACCCGTGGGCCCTGCCCAAGTTCTTCTTATTGAAAGTGATCAGAAACGTGGATAGTTCTCCCACCAGGACTGAGGTGTGCGTGAATTTTCCGTTTTCCTCCATCTTTTCTCTGCAATCTCTCTCTCCCGATATTTTTCCCTTCACAGACGCTCCTTGACTACGTTAATGCCTTCCAACGGATTGAGGATAGGCCCAGAATCCGGCAGCTGTAGTCCCTCGTGAGTCTCACAGTGACTCAAGGGGCCAGGCAGCATCTATGGGTTAAAATGTTTAGACAACATTTTGAGCCAGAATCCCTTATTGAGACTTTAAATAAAAAGATACAATCACATATTTTAAGCTGGGGATGGGGTGGGTGGGGGTGGGGGGGGTGATGACAGAGAGTAAAAATCCAATGCTGGAGAAACTCAGCAGGTCAAACAGCGTACTTTACGCAGCAAAGATAAAGATGCATCACCGATGTTTCAGGCCTGAGCCCTTCATCAAGGTATGAACAAAATGAAGGCAGACGCCCAAACAAAATGGTGGTGGGGGGAGGAGTAGAGTCCCTCAGGCAAGAGATAAATAAGGGAGAGAGGGCACTCCAGCAAACGGGGGGGGGGGGAGGGGGGGGAATGGCCCTGTGAATGGAGAGGGAAGGAGGTGGTGAGCTGGGGGAAGGATGGAGAATGGGGAGTGGTTAAGCAGACACCAGAGAAGCTGATGGCTGGAGAGAGCCCAGATGGAATATGAGGTGTTGCTTTTCCAATTTGCGGCCAGTGCATGAGGCTGTGGACAGGTATGTCAGCTTGGGAGGGAGGGCGTGGATTTGAAATGGTCGGCCACTGGGAGATTCCCTGTCATTGATGCGGACAGAGCGGAGGTGCTCAGCGGAGCGAACTCCTAGTCCGTCTGCGCACCGTCCAGCCAGATGGCATTAACATCGACCTTTCTGCTTTCCATTAAACCATAGAACATTGCAGCACTGAAAAACAGGCCATTTGACCCTTCTGGTCTATCCCAACCAATAAAACTAGCTAGACTCACTGACCCTGAAGACCTCTCCTATCCACGTATTTGTCAAATTTATTTTTAAAACTCAAGACTGAATCTGCATTCACTACATCAGATGGCAGCTCATCCCACATTCTTACCACTCTCTGAGTGAAAAACTTTCCCCTAAAGTTCTCCTAATATCTCTCCCCTTTCAGCCGAAACTTTGCAATGGTTCTCAACCTTTTTCTTTCCACTCACATACCACTTTAAGTAATCCCTATGCCATAGGTGCTCTGTAATTACTAATGGATTGCTTAAGGTGGTACGTGAGTGGAAAGAAAACGTTTGAAAGCCACTGTTTTAATTGTCCCTAATGGACTCGTTATGTGCACGGTGTCATTGCTCCAAAGGAAATGGACCAATGACAATTTTTCTCAAGCAAAATATTTCAAACAATTGGGTCTAGAGCAATGGTTCTCAACCTTTCCTTCACACTCACATGCCACCTTAAGCAATCCCTTACTAATCACAGAGCACCGATGGCACAGGGATTACTTAAAGGGGTATGTGAGTGGAAAGAAAAAGGTGGAGAACCTCTGGACTAAAGCTATGACCTCTCCAATGTAAGTGGAAACATCCTACTCACATCTACTCTGTCTATACCCCTCATAATCTTATCAACCTCTCTCAAGTCCCCCTCATTCTTCTTCATTCCAAGGAATATAGTCCTAACCTGTTCAATCTTTCCCGGTAACTAAACTCCTGAAGACCTGGCAGCATCAATCTTCTCTGCATTCTTTCAAACTTATTGACCTCTGCGGCTGACCGACCAGGACTGCACACAATATTCTAAGTGCGGCCTCACCAGTGACTTGAATAAACCTGCTCACCTTTTCTTTCCTGTCTTTCCACCCACCCAGCCATCCTTCCTACTGTCCCCTTCCTCCTTTCTCCATTTATCATCTGCTACCTTTGCCACCTCCACCTTCCCCATCCCCCCACAATTTGTTATACGGACACCCACCAGCATTTGATGAAGGACTCAAGCCCGAACCGTCGGTTCTGTATCTTTACCTTTGCTACATAAACTATTTGACCAGCTAAGCCTTCTCCAGCATTTTGTGTTTTTCCTCCCAGTCTGTGCCCAGTCTCTCTGACGGACAGAAGGCCACAGCAGGAGTCCCGGATGAGGTAGATGGATCCCGCTGATACACAAGTGAAGTGTTTGTTCACTAGAAAAAATGACAGAGAGTGGAAGGTTTGATGAGAATGCAGTGAAAAGCTGAACTGTAATTATCCCATTGACCTGAAGAATCTTTTGGGGCATTTGTTATAGCAGGCCTGCTAGACTCTGAATGGGGTCGCAAGTATACTTGTCCCAGTGACCTACTTTGTGCGTTTGCTCACCTTGTCCTGCTACCTCATTGATTTCAATAATGTGGCACGCGAGTTGGAAGGGGTTCAAAGCCAAGAAGGGACAGGCCATTTCAATCTCCTTCAGGCTAAGTGGGTCATTCATCACTTTACTGATGCGGAGGTACTGTTCGCTTTGAATAGGAGGTCTTCTCCATTCGTATGGGCTCAAGCAAGTTTCCGATATGGTGCCACCCGTTCAGGTTTATGGAGAAAAATGGCGCCGCTACCGGAGCTACTGTAATGGCAGTGCTGCCTCGGTGTGGACCCGGGAGAGCAAGGAGCGGAGACGCAGCACTGTGTCGTAGAGTTCAGCCCCCTCCGGTTCTAATGCCAGTGGCTCCATACAGCCTATAAATGGCTTGTTTGAGGTGACGACAGTGTTTTAAAATTAAAATCCTGCAACTATGGGTCTGTGACCAAGAAGGAGGCACCTGTGCTGGGCACTGGCTACCAGGGGAGCAGGAGGAGCACCATACCCTGTTGAGAAGGAGAAGCAGAGGAGACGATCCTACAGGACAGTGACTTCGGCAGTGAACTAGTGAGGGGCTCAGCGGCTGAGGGACCCGCGCAGGCCACGGGCGATGCAGTCGGGGACTGCGAGCTGACGGACACTGGCTGATGAAAGCCAGATCATTTGAGCCGGGAGATTTGGGAGGGCGCTTAGGGCAGAGAGGGTTCGTGTAGGGTTCCCATGGGGCCTTGGGTACTGAAGGCTTTCTAATCTTGTCGGAGGTTTGGATCCGGAGCTCGGGTTGCTAATGGATCAAAGAGGAGTCTGTACAGCTACGGGAGCGGTGGAGGCGAATCCACAGGCAGTGACTCTCTATTTCTCTAAGGCAGAGATTCATCGCCACAGGGAAGTCGAGGGTTTTTATCTCTCACATTGGAAGGCAGTGAACTGAAACACCATGCCCTTGTGCGAAACTCTTGCAGCATTTAAAAGGTCACCGAGTGAGAGCTTCTGATACTCCTGCATCTCTTTCCCAACGGGAGCAGCTGAAAGATACACAGGGGATCACTGGAGTCTCCCTCCCTGCCATCAAGTGATCCACCGGGATCGTTGCCTGAAGTGGGTTCACAAAATCATTGAGGACCCCTTCCACCCTGCACACGGCATCTTCCAGCCGCTCCTGTCAGGAAAGAGATCCAGGAGGATCAGAGCCAGCACCACCCGGCTGAGGAACAGCTTCTTCCCACGGGCAGTGAGAACGCTGAACGATCAAAGGAACTGCTCCCACTGTCCCTCCGAAACTCTCATATTCATGAAACATACATGCCTGACATATGTCTAAGTTCTGTTCTGACCAACTGGTCGCATCTCAAAATGGACAAAAGTCGAGAGAACCAGTATGTTAGTAGAAGTCATAAATCAATTCATATTTAATTCCAAATTGAGCGTTTTTCTCGGCTTCTTGCCAGGTCTATCAGCAGGGCATGCGTTCTTCCTCTTGTTTGCCCTCTTCTTTGGTGCGCTTACTGAATGGCAACTGAGAGACAGTCTCTATCGTACGCTCAGTCGTATGTACGGATGGCCGTAAGTCGCATAGCTTGTAAGTTGGGGAGAAGCTGTATATGAATACTTGTCCTGCATGTGTACTGTTTGCCTGTGTGTGTACTATGTCTGGTTGTGTGTCTGTGTGTTTTACACCGAGGACCTGAGAACGCTGTTTCATCGGGTTGTACTTGTGCAATCGGAGGACAATAAACTTGACGACAGATCAGGGAGAAGTTCTGATGCAGGGTCTTGGCACTAAATGTCGGCCGTCTCTTTGCCTCAACAATTACTGTCGACCTGCGGAGTTCCTCCAGGGGCTTGTTTATTGGCTAACGTGCTCTGGCTCAAAAGCCGAGAACTGGGATTGCATTGAAGTTGCCCTTTGGACAGCATGACTTGTCAGTGCTATTAATTTCAATAAATCATTTTGACAAATATTAGTTGATAAAGGTCACATCAACTTTTATTAGCAGACCATCAGACTCCAATATTAATGTTCACATCACTAAAACTAAGTTGAGTTGGCTCTGTACCAACTGGTCATTCTACACTTCAGGTGGTACAGTTAATGTAGCAGTTCGCCCAATGGTGTTACAGAGCCAATGACCCGTGCTTGAATCCAGCATTACCTGTAAGGAATTGGAATATTCTCCCTGGGTCTTGTGTGGGTTTCCTCCAGGTGCTCCAGTTTCCTCCCACCATTCAAAACTTACAGGCTGTAATTGGATAGCACGGGTTCATGGGGCGAAAGGACCTGTTCCTGTGCTGTATGCCTACATTTAAATTTAAACTTCTGTCCTGCGTCAAACTTCCTGTACTTTGGCAGGGGCGTCCAGCTGGATTGCTCACCACACAAAATTTAATTCTATACCTTAGTACACATATCAATAAACTTGAACAAGAAGAAAGTTGCAAAGAGTTAACAGTTCTCTTGCATTTCTAGGGCACCCATTTTATTCAATCCACCTTTGGCGGAGTTGCTTTGATCCACTCATCCCAAGGCTCCTCGCTTCGCTTCCTAAGTGACACCACCCCTTAATGACATTGCCTTAAAGTTGTAATTCTATCTGGTCACCCATCCTTGTGTGATTGTATCAAAATTATGTTTGACAGCCTTTGAAACACTTTGCAGTGGCTATGATTTCAGATTTATTATGTACATGACATCACATACAACCCTGAGATTCTTTTTTTCTAATGCAGAATTGGTAGTGCAAAGAAAAACTTTACTCGATGTACACACATAAGCAAAAAAGAAATCTAAACAAACTGACTGTGCAATACAGAGAGAAAACAAATCAATAATATGCACAAGTAAGATGAGTTTTGGATTGAGTTGTTATTGAGGAGTCTGATGGTGGAGGGTCAGCAGCTGTTCCTGAACCTAGTGGGTGTGAGCCTTGTGGCACCTAGACCTCTTGCCTGATGGCAGCAGTGAGAATCTTCCGATCCTTGATGATTGCTGCTGCTCTCTGATGCTATCGTTCCCTGTGGATGTTCTTGGTGGTGGGGAGGGTTTTGCCTGTGATGTCCTGGGCTGTGTCCACTACCTTTTGCAGGGGTTTCTACTCAGGTGTCCCTACGCCAGACCCTGATGCAGCCAGTCAGCACACTTTGCATCGCACATCTGTAGAAATGTGCCAGATGTCCGCAAACTTCTGAGGATGTAGAGGCGTTGACGTGCTTCATTCACGATGCCATTAGTGTGTTGGGCCCAGGAGAAATGTAATGTTATATTGTAGTGATGTAGTGTGCTGTGAGAGTGTGGTGGAACAGACCGGAGATGCAGGCTGATTGCTCGAGATTCACAGCAGAATGTTTATTCAAACTTCGCGCACTCACTTATTAGGCCAGCAGTCGGACCGCGTGCACGCCAACTTCAGATCTGGGGCGGAAGAGGTGGATGTGCATCGCCATCTTTGTCGCGACTGCCCCATTGACTGCGCGTAACAAGCGGAACCAACTTGTCACGGCATAGTTGTTCGTCACTACAGTGAGTGCATTCATTGGTACAAGAATTAAATGCACAGTGTGTGAGTTTCGCACTGTCACACCATAACTCAGTTCCATTCAAGTCGATGGGGCCACGGTGGGCACCAGAATCCAGGATATGCATTCCACCTTGATGTGGGATTAAAGTTTCTACACCGAGGGATTTGCAACATGGTCCTGAGGAGGGATAAGCATGTTATATGTGATAGAAAACTGAAAAATTAAATTTAAATTAAATCCAGAATTATCACTCAAGGTGTAATTCTCTTGATAATTCAGTGGAAAAGCATCACTCTCAGTAAGACTTGAAGCTGTTCTGCCTTTAGAGTGAATTCTTCCCTTAAGTGCAGGATGACTTCATCAAGGTATGAGCTAATGTAGGCAGCCACAGTACTTATTTACCACATCCGGTGCTCCCTTTGTGGCCTTCTCCACATCGAAGAGACCGGCCTCGGATTGGGGGACCGCTTCCTCTCCTCCGACCACGACCACAGCGACCTCCCAGTAGTCAATCATTTCAATTCTGAGCCACGCTCCCAGACCCGCATGTCCGTCCATGGCCTTTTGCATTATCCTGCCCTGACCACCTGCAGATTGGAGGAACAACACCTTATCTTCCGCCTGGGCCCCCTCCAGCCAGATGGCATTAACATTAGGCGCTTTTAAGCTGTCTCACCTGGGTAGCCCTCCTGAGTCCCAGGTGCGTTAAATGGGTTGATGGTGCTCCCAGCACCTTTCAAGCTGGGGTGGGATCAACCCAGTAAATCGCCAACCAATGACTTCAGGGGGCATCCCAGCCCCACGATGACATGTTGAGTGTGTGTGTGTGTGTGTGTGTGTGTGTGTGTGTGTGTGTGTGTGTGTGTGTGTGTGTGTGTGTGTGTGTGTGTGTGTGTGTGTGTGTGTGTGTGTGTGTGTGTGTGTGTGTGTGTGTGTGTGTGCGGGCACATACAGGGAATTGCGACACTATATGGTTGTGGGCTTTCAGATTAGTTGACTGACAGAAAATAAGAATAGGAGCAAACGGGTTATTTTCCAACTGGGAGACTGTGAGCAGTGGGGTGTTGCAGGGATTACTACTAAGACTTATGCTGTTCACTAGATTTATTAATATTTTGGATGAGGGACCACACATAATTTATGCAGGTTTACTGATAACAAAAGCTGGGAGTCAGTGTTACATTGTAAGGAGGATGCAACACTTCTCTTATGTCGTTTGTGGGCAGGGTGTACTCTGTGTCCGTGTGTGTGCCTTATGGTCACTGTTTCGTTGGGTGGTATAAGTACATATTCAATTGGATGACAATGAACTTCAACTTCAAGGAGATAAAGATCAGCTAAATGAATGCGCCAGGACACAGCCAAACGGGGTGGAACAATCCACTTTCATAGATTAAATAGAAAATGCTGCTTTTATACGATTTAAATTTTATTGAATTCTTAAAAAAGAAGTTTCCCCAAACTCTTGAGTCAGTGTTAAAGTTATGAAATCATTTATAAAACATAAACTTTTCCATAAAATAGAAACAAACATGGCAGCAAAAAAAAATCAATAACCATATGTGTCTATTTAGACCAATGGTTCTCAACCTTTTTTCCCCCTCCCACATACTACCTTAAATAATCCCTTTACTAATCACTGAGCACTGATGCCATAGAGATTACTTAAAGTGGGATTACTTAGAGCGGAAAGAAAAAGATTGAGAACCACTGCTCTTAACCCAATTGTTACTGAAATCTTTTGCTTGAGAAAAATTGTGATTGGCCCGTTTCCTTTGGAGTTCTGAAATCGTGCACATAACGAGTCCATGAGGTACGATTAAAACAGTGGCTTTCAAACTTTTTCTTCCCGCCCACAAAAGGTTGAGAACCACTGATTTAGACAGAAGAAAAAAACTGGCATTCATTAATATGCTTCACCCCAACAGCTGCTACCCAGGAAATCTAAATATTTTCCCCATTTTTATGTATCAGTTTATCAAATTGCTTGTAAGACATTTGCTTGATCCCTATGGTATTTCTATTAGGTTATATTAAGAAATTGAGTTTGGAATTAAAGTTAGATAGGTCTCAAATTGCTTTTTTGAGATTGGACTCGTTATGTGCCCTGTAGTTGAAGGTTGTTATGTAAGTTGATTTCCTCTTCTATTCTCTTTTTTCTTTCTTTTGGGGTAGTTTAGAGAGGGGTTGGGAAGGGTGGGTGAGTTGGGGGTGGGGGATTATATGGGGTAAAATATTATGTACTTTACTTGTATGATTTATTGTGATAAATAAATTAAATGTATCCAAAAAAAATTGTTTGTCAGACATGCGTTCAAACATTGCCACGTTGGCCATTTCTGCAGGGTCGGCGCCAGAGCGAGTGTTAGAAGAGGGCATTATGGCAACCGGGTAGGGCACAGCCTTCCAGTCAGAAACTCGCTCAGCGAGGTGGGGGGTTCAGTCCGAGTGTCGTGGACTTGGTCAGTGGGTTGGGGGTGCTGGTGATGGTCTGCCTGCCAAGCGGACGTCAACCTCCTCCGTCCCTCTTTATGTAGCAGCCAAAGGCGCTGCTTTTATTGCTCTACTCGTTATGCACCCATGACTGTGCGGCCAGACACAATACCAATACCACCTAAAAGTTTGCTGATGACACCACAGTTGTCGGCAGAATCACAAATCACAATGAGAAAGTGTACAGGAGGGAGATCGATCAGCTGGTTGAAAGGTGAAACGGCAACAACCTTGTGCTCAACATCAGCAAAACCAAGGAGGTGATGGTGGGCTTCAGGAGGAAGTCAGGGGAACATAACCCAGTCGTCATTGAGGGCTCGATAGTGGAGAGGGTCAAGAACTTCAAATTCCTGGGTGTCCGAAGATCTGTCCTGGAGCCTCCACGTTGATGCGATCACAAAGAAGGCTCGCCAGCGGCTGTACTTTGTGAGGTGTCTGAGGAGATTCGGTACGTCACTGAAGATTCTCATAAACCTCTACAGGAGAGAATTCTGGCTGGTTGCATCACTGCCTGGTATGGAGATGCCAACTCTCAGGGCAAGAATAAACTCCAGAGGGTTGTTAACTCATCCTGTGACATCACAGGCACCAGACTTCACTCCATCGAGGACATTGGCGTGAGGCGGTGTCTTAACAAAGTAGTCTCTATCTTCAAAAACACCCTCCACCCACTCTGCTACCTTCGAAAATAAAGGTACAGGAAGACGAGCCCTCAGCGGCACAAGGACAGCTTCTTCTGAGCTGCCATCAGATTCCTGAATGATCAATGAACCAAAGACATGGCCTCACTTTTCATGCACAATTATTATTTTTTTATATTAAAGTTATAAGATGGTTATAATATAAATGTTTGCACTGGGACGCTGCCACAAAACATCGAATTTCATGACTTGTTCATGACAATAAATTCTGATCCTGATATAATCTTGCTGGAGTTCGGTGAAGAATCTTAAACTGAATTAGATGCCCTCCCGGGTCCCTTGACATTTTATTGATACATTTACTAATTTTGTCCCATTCTTCCATCTCAAAAACCACACTTGGGTCTATTTCTTTTAAGACCCAGAAGAAGTTGATCCCTTGAGATTTGTGTTAAGGCTGAGAAATAAATGAGGCTTTATGACCTTTACCAGGTGCAGTTGGTAAAGTTGATAATATCACAGCAACCTGTGGAGGTTCATATTACTTTTCAAAGAGGTGAAGATTAAAAGGGGTTGACATTCAGGACCTGTGAGTCTTGGTACACGACTCCTTCTCTCTGAATATTTCCAGCCAAGCCATTAGGAAGGCAAACAATCCCTCTTTATTGCTGGAGGATTTGCATGCAAGAAAGATTACACTTCAGAAGCAAATCTAAAAATTCAAAACATTAGCAAAACTAATGAACTGATTGTGGGCATCAGGAAGGGGAAAGCAGGAGATCACAAACCAGTCCTTATTTAGAGGGTCAGCAGTGGAAATGGTAAAGAACTTCAAATCACTGGGTGTCAACATCTCTGAAGGTCTATCCTTGGGCCTTCATGTCGATGCAGTCATGACAAAGGCAAGCTAGTGGCTATACTCTGTGAGAACTTTGGGGAGATGGTGTGTCAGCAAAGACTCTTGCAAATTTCTGCAGATGTTCCATTGGAGAGCTTTCTCACTGGTCACATCTCTGTCTGGTGTGGAGGTGCCAATCCACAGGTCAGGAAAAGGTGACAGTTGTGAACTCGGCCAGTCCCATCATGGACATCAATCTTCACTCTATAAGAGGTGGTGTCTCAACAAAGAACTCTTACCACCAAGGCCGTGCCCTCTTCTCACTGCCACCATCAGGAAGGAGGTACAGGAGCCTGAAGACGAGCACCCAACAGTACAACAACAGCTCCTTCCCCTCTGCCACCGGATTTTTGAATGGACAATGAACCACAGACACTACTTCAGTATTTTCTCTTCTTCTGGACTAATTCATTTATTTTAAAAACAATGACAACAAATTCTGGCTCTGAAGAACATAATTCCAGTTGAGACTGATTCTGAGACTAGGGATTTTGTCCCATAAGGAGTGACTAAGTCAACTCTGCCTATATTCCTAAGAATTTAGATCCGGGCTCCTTTATTGACATGGAGAAAATAGACAAAATTGGTTTGTTTGCCCGTGAAGGCACACAACAAGACGCCACTGGACCAGCGTCCCAACTAAAGATGGGAAAGAGAAGCAAAAGATAGTCCCTTCAAAGACTTCCAGTGTTTGTGGATCCCCCACATCCATTGCCTTCTGCTCCTACATGGCCTCCTGTCCTTTCCAGTGGAGAACCAAAGCTCCAGCCGCCCAAGTCACCCCATGCCCCTGGTTCCTCACCCAGAGAGGTTGCCACCCAAAGCCCCTGCGGAGGCCCCCGGGGAGCCCTGCTTGCCATCGTCTCCCTCTAGACACCTGATCACCTGGTCCCGGTACTTCCCATTGATGTGGACAGGAGTCTATCTTTTCACCCCCATACGAGACGGTATGCCACAGTTAGCGAACCGGTTGGCACAACGTTATTGCAGCAACAGCTGTTCAGGTTCAAATCCAATGCTGCCTGCAAGGAGCTTAAACATTTTCCGCGTGGCTGCATGAGTTTGCTCCAGGCACACCGCTTTCTTCAAAACATACTAGGGATGTAGGTCATTTGGGTGTAATTGGGCAACGGGGGCCCTGTTACCCTGCCGCATATCTAAATTAAAAATTTAAAGGCACAGAGGACTTCAGATTAACAACTTCGTCCAAGGGACACATAGAATTCGCTCAGTTCTGGCCCAAATTTTTCCATTCAAGCAGAGAATACACTATTTTCTAAATGTGGAGAAAATTGAAAATATTTGATGCAAAGGGACTGGGGAGTTTTCACTCAAGATAGCCTGAAGGTTGAGTCGGTGGTGAAAAATGCAAATGCGATGCGATTCTATTCCACAGAAATGCATATATTTCTGAGGCATAGCATATAAGGGCAGGCATGTGATGTTTTGGCTTTATAAGGCGAGATCTCACTTGGAGCAGTGTGAGCAGTTCTGGGTTCCCCATGTCAGAAAGGACATTGGAGAGGACACGGAGGAGGTTCACACAGGAATGAAAGGATTGTCGAATGAGCAGCGTTTGACAGCTTATGGCCTGTGCTCATTGGAATTTAGGAGAATGAGGAGCAGAGTAGATGTTGTTTCCCACGGTGGGAGATTCAAGGACAGAGGGCACGACTTCAGGATTGAAGGGTGTCTGCTTACAACAGAGATGGGGTGGAATTCCTTCAGGCAGACGGCTTGCAATCTGTAGCATTTGTTGCCACAGGTCAAGCTATTGGATTTATTAAAGACAGAGATTGATAGGTTCTTGTTTAACCAGGGCATCAAAGGTTATGGAGAGAAGGCCGGGCAACAGGACTGAGTGGGGAAATGATTGAATGGCGTGGAAAAATCGAGCGGCCAAACAAGCTATTTTTACTCCTATGCCTTTTTGATCTTATGATCTAAAATCAGACCCTGGGCTTGTAAACTCAATCAAAGATTCCGCTCACAGTGTCACATCTGGCACTGGGAGCCACTAGAATGCAAATCCCTCAAAATGTGAAAAGATTTTTCATGTATCCTGTCTGACGCTGACAAGGACGCGAGAAAATGTTTGCATGGGCATTGGAGCAGCATTCGAGTCTCTGACAGTCTGTGAGTTAAAAGCGCTTTTGAAGAGATAGCATTTGACACCAATGACGCTGGTCAACAGTTTTTTTTTCCTAAACATTTTGCTTCCCGGAAAGCTATTGGGGATGACGATAGACAACCTCAAGCTGAACACGAAGATAATTTCAAATTTGGCGCATCATGTAGGGAGTTGAATAAACATTAAATTAAACTTTCATTGAATTTAGCATGTTTAATTGATGCAGACTCATTGCATTAGTTCAGCTGACCTAAAAATGTTTTGCCGCTGATTTTCATTTGTACTCAGCATCTGATGCCTCTCCTGTCAGTGTTCAACAATAGTCGGCCAGCAATGATGGATTCCAGTTGCCCTGATACCGTTTGTCCATGGTTGCAATGACCTGGTGAAACCTCTTGCCGTGTCCGCTACTGATGGCACCAAGATTGGACGGGAGGAAGTCCAAGTGCGAATGCAGAAATGTATTTGCAATGACATGTTGCACTTGGTGGTTTTAAAATAGGGCAGGAAATCACAAAAATAGGTTATATCCAAATAAATAGTAGGTGAGTGGAAAATGTTAAGCTGATATTTGTGATTAGAAGCCCAAAATCCTTAAAAAGTGTTCAGGAAGAAAAATCTTCATTGTCCGGTGTAATCTAACTGTGCATCTTGGAGCTTGGTTCAGAGGAAGGGAAGATGGACAAGAGTCCATTTTTTAAATAATTCCAGGCAGCAGAGATACTCAAACAGTGACCTACCAGTTTCTCCAGCATTTTTTTTTTACTTCAACCATGGTGAATACAGATTTTCGTGTTTTGCTTCAGAGATCTGGTTATGATGCGTCGAGGAGCTTCCCCTTGTACCCAGGCCAATATCCATCTCTCAACCAACATTTAGTATAGAGTCACAAGGCATGGAAATAGGCCGTTTAGCCCAACACCCAAGCCAACCAAAATATCCTGCCCTCACTGAGACCAACATGCCTGCGTTTGGTCCATATCCCTATTCTATCCATTGTATCCATCCATTGCCCAAGAGAGAACATAAGAATGAGACCTCCTGTGTCGATCATCATCAATTTAAAAGTATGAAAGCTTCTCCTTTAAACGTCCTTTCCAATGATTCTTTACACTGCAGGCAACCAGACCTCGACGTGGGAATTTGTAAAGCTGAGCTTCCTTCAGAGGGCAAAAAAAAGATCAGACAGGAGACTTGATCCTGCCTGTGAATGAACACTTCCCACCAGCCACATAATCATTATATAATGAGATTGCCTTCCTACCAAGAAAGTAAAAATACAGAAACGCTGGAGGAACTCAGCAGATCTCTCAGTGTCCATAGGAGGTAAAGCTACATTACTGATGTTTCGGGCCTGAGCCTCTCTTCAAGGTTGTGTTTAACGAACCTTAAAGAGTTGTTCGAGGAGTTTACCAAGAAAGTAGATAAAGTACATGGACTGTACTGAGGCCTTTGACAAGGTCCCACATGGAAGGTTAGTTCAGACAATATGGGAGTTTGCAAACTGGATTCGAAATTGGCCAGGGATTTACCACCTCTACCCCCCTACTCATATCCCTGGCATTTGCTGACACAGGCGTGCTGATAAAACCAGTGGAAAAGTGACAACAGAAAGTCACCAGTTTCCAGTTGAAGGTGGAACACTCCGATCCCCGGGGATGAGTTGCGTTCACTGGAAAAGCAATTAAACATGACCCAGTGGAAACGGCACAAAGGGCTTCCTATCCCGGGACACTGCACGGCCAATTAACTGGGATGCCAGTGAATTTAGACAGGGATCTAGACAGGATGAAAGAAAAAATAGAGGATTAAGAGGTGAGGATTTAGTTTTTTGGTTGTTGGAATATATAGGTTGGCACAACATTGAGGGCCAAAGGGCCTGTACTCTGTTGAAATATTCTATGTTCTCTGATAGTGTCATTGTAGAGTGAGCTTTCCTTTCAGTTGACTTTCTTGTCTCGAAGACCAGATGATACTTGGCTAAATACATGGACCTTGCACTCACTGGTGGAGTTCCAAATCTCCCTTCTGCAATCCAGTCAGTTTAAAATGATTCCAAGATTCACATTTTATACTCTGGCCTAAATAGAAGTTTGCTTTTAATTGTCATTTCCCAATCATAAAAACCAATTGGAGAAATAACAGTCACACACCATTGGGTATTTGAAACTAAATTACCCCTGCTTGAAACATTAAAAAACAACAAGAAATTCCCTGTGTTAGAATTTCCTAAGTCATAAGAACCAATCAACAAATGCTAATTACATTTTTTTCTGGTCTGGTTGAAGTTATGAAGCCGTTAGCAAGATAAATGAATCAAAATATCCTGGCTTGTTGATACCTGTTCATTATCACCAGCTTGTGGAAATAGTGCTCTTGGCAAAATTAAACAGCCATTAGCTTTCCTGTTGTCAAGAACTACACAGGTATATGAGCACACTTTCACACTGATCTGTCCAGAAAAATATGTGGAGGACCAGCCTTACAAAGATTGAAGATTCCTTTATTTTCATGTAATAAAAACAGTGCAACTTGCTTTTGCCTGCTGCAAGGCAGACAGATTCGCCATTGGCAGAAACTGCTTGAAGCGCCTCTTACAGTCAGAGAAAGAGAAGCAAAAGAGAACCCCCGTGTGTCCGTGGATTCACATCCAGCAGCCCCTGTGGCCGACAGAGTCCAGTCCAACCCGAGCTCCAGATCCGGACCTCAGACAACGATCAGGAAACCGTCAGCGCCGTCATCACCATCTCGTATCCCGGTACCCCTTCAGCCAGTCCCGAACCAGACTCCAGCAGTGCGCAGCCTGGTTCGAGAGACACGGCTGCAGTCACTAGCAGCCCGTGGCCTGCGCGGCTTTCTCCCCTCATGCCGTCAACGGCCCGTCGCCTGTGTGTTCTTCAGCCGCGCTGTGGTCACTGACCCATAGGTCATCCCTTCTGCCTCTCCTTCTCAATGGTGTAGTCTCACGTTTTTTTTTGGTGCCCTGCGCCAGTCCTCTGCTTCACCGGAGTCTGCAACCCTGTGTAGCCTGCTGCTGATCCTTGGCTCCACAACCTTGGACACAGGCCATGAGGTTGCAGAATAAATAAAACCACTGTTGGCTCCTTTAACAGTCTGTACGGTGCTGATGGGGGTTGGAGCCCATGGGAGCGCCGTGTCTCCGTTCCTTGCTCTTCGCAGGTCTGCACCAGAGGCAGGGTTTCATTTACAGAGCTCCAGGAGTGAGAGAGTTGGCCTCGTCAGCAACAACAATTAGTCGGACTACAGAGAAGAGGTAGAAAATCTCGTGAAATGGTGTGAGCGTAACACCTGAGCCTCAACGTGGACAAGATGAAGGAGATGATCATGAACTTCAGGAGCACCAGGAATGACCACCCTCTGCTACGGATCACTAACACAGTGGTGGAGAGTGTAGAGAGAACCACGTTTCTTGCAGTCCACTTAACTACTGACCTATCCTGGACACTCAGCATCTCCTCACTTGTCAAGAAGGCACCTCAGTGACAGTGCTTCCTGAGAAGACTGAAGCGGGCAAGGCTACTATCATGTCAACCTCTATTGAGAGCGCCCTGGCTGGCTGCATCACAGAAATGGATTAGAGGTCAATCCACAGGACCATAAGAGTGACAGAGAGGATCACTGGGGTCTCCCTCCCCCAGCATCAATGTGATCATTGTCGGAAAATCCTTGAGGGGCCCCTTCCTCCCTGCACACAGCATCTTTCAGTTGGGAAAGAGATACAGGAGTGTTAGAGCCAGCACCACCAGGCTGAGGAACAGCTTCTTCTCACAGGCAGTGAGGACACTGAACGACCAAAGGAACTGGTCACATTAACCATTCGAGATGTGTGTGTGGGTGTGTATTTTTAAATATATATTTGTCTTCCTTATGTATTGTTTGCCTGTATACGTGTTATGTCTGGTTGTATGTCCACATATTTTGCGCTGAGGACCGGAGAACGGCGTTTCGTCGAGTCATACTTGTACTATCAGATGATTATAAACTTAAAGATAAACGTGTAAGAGAAAGACAGTGAGGAAAAAAGAGAGAGCAAAAAGATGAAAGGAGAAAGAGAGAATAAGAGAAATGGAGAAAGGAAGAGTGAGAAAGATGGAGAAAGAGGAAGAGGGAGAGAGAAAGAAAGAGAGCGAGTGATATGATCAGGAAGCCTTCAGCGCTCGAGCCCACCTTGCCCTCAGCAGCCTCTCAAATCCCAGTTCCAATACCTAGTTCCCATGAGTCAGACTCCAGCAACCCGCGTGGGTCCTTCGACCGCCAGTCACCAGCAGCCCGCAGCCTGTATAGGTCCCTGCTGCCCCGCAGCTGTGTTCACCTTCCCTGTAAGGTCATCCTGTAAGGTGGAGGGGAGGGTTTCTCCCCGTTTCTGGTGCCCTGCACCCCATCCGCTGCTCCCCTGAAGTCGCCAACCCCTCGCGGTATGCCACCCAGCACGGGTGCTGCCATCTGGGCACAGGCCTCCATCATTTTTATGAACCCCATCGGCTCCTCTAACAGGCCATTTAAAGCCCATACAGAGCTTCAGACCGGATACCTGAACACTGCACAGAGGTGGCCAACCTTTTAATTTTTAAATTTAAACATACAGCACGATAACAGACCATTTTGACCCGCGTGTTAATTGGGCGGCACGGATGTGAGGGCCGAAATGGCCTGTTACCGTGCTGTATGTCTAAGTTAAAAATTAAAAGGTTGCCCACCCCTTAAATAACTTTGATAAGTGGTCTTTACTCAAATTCTCACACATTAAAGCTTACGCACTAATTGCCTTACAGACAGACAATGAAATGCATCACTTGAACTCAATTGGTTGTTTCGAGCTGTTAAATGAGCGTTTACCACTGATTATTGTATAAGTTTCAGATTTCATACTTTAGGGTATGGCCTGTCAAGTTTTAGTTACCATCTCTATATTAAGTTACTTTAATTTAAGCTGTATCATCTTTCTGTTGAAAACACAAGCTTCACACGACTGGCAAATAGATTTTCACTGTGGAAAAGATTTAAAGTTGGAAATCAATTGCCTGGCTCAAGCTGCCACAAATTGGAGATTAAGCATGCAGATCGCAGGTTTTAAATTGAAAATATTGCTAAACGTTAGGGAAAATAAGTGTTTTTTTTTGTACTTTGAGCCAGGTTGTAACGAGCTGCCTTTATAATTAATCTGCCAATTACAATGCAATATTTAGGATTGCTTTACATCAGTTGGCTGGTGGCATAGTAGTGGTGTGTTGGACTTGCTTGAGCTAATAGTTCAGAGAAACAGCTTCAAATCCCATTACAGCAGATGTAAAATTTAAATTTAGTTCATTTAAATGCGATTACGGTACCAGCGTCCTGGGTTACAAATTTAATTTTTTTTAAATTTAGACATACGGGTAGCAGGCCATTTCTGCCCACTAGTCCATGCCGCCCAATGACACCCAGTTAAACTACAAACCCTGGTACATTTCGGACGGTGGGAGGAGACTGGAGCACCCAGGGAAAACTATCCTTGCAGACAGTGCGGGATTCGAACCCCGGTCCAGATCATTGGTGCTGTAAAAGGCGCTACCAGTGGTGCCTGTAAGGTGTTTGCACATTCTCCCCATGGGCTTCCTCCGGGCGCTCCACACCTTTGCAAAACGTATCGGGTTTCTCGGTTAATTGGGCGCCATGGGGGAGGGGGGGCTGTTACTGCGCTATGTCAAAATTTGAATTTACACGAATCTGGAATTGGAAAGGAATGATAGCTTCTCTGTTGTTATAATTTAAAATAAAAAATCACTTGGTTTATAAGTACCATTTGTGAAAGAAAATTTTTTCTTACGTTCAATTTTCACACAGCTCTGGACCCAGAATGCCATGGTTACATTCTACTCTGACTGAAATGCCCCAACAGGTTTTCAGTTCAAGGGAGTTAGGAAAATCTCACTGGCCATAAACTAATTAATAAAATAAAGACACCATTCAGGATGCCATTGAATGAAATGGATGAGAAATGCTCCAGTTTGGGTCCAATCATTACTTCCCCTGACCCACTGGAGAGAATCGGATTTTTGTTTTTTGTCCTGGACATGTCATGAAATTTGTTGTCTTGCTGCAGCCTCGCATTACAAATAAATTACTATATATTCCATTTCAAAAATAATAAATACTGCAAGAAAATATATTAAAGTGAGTTACTATCTGTGGTTCATTGTCCATTTGGGAACCTGATCGGCAGAGGGAAAGAAGATGTCTTCAGGCTCCTGAACCTTTTTCCCCAATGGTAGCAGAGTGAAGAGGGCATGGGCTGGGTGGTGGTGGGGGTCCTTGAGGATAGAGGCTGCTTTCTTAAGACACCGCCTCTTGTAGACATCCTCGATGGAGTGAAAACTGGTACCCATGATGTTGCTGGCCGGGTTAACAACTCTCTGAAGTTTTGGCGCATCCTGTGCTTTGGCTCCTCCAACCCAAACTGTGACGCGACCAGACAGAAAACTCTCCTTGGTACACCTGTAGAAGTTTTCGAGAGTCTTTGGTGGTGTACCAAATCTCCTCAAACACCTCACAAAGTATAGCCGCTGGCAAGCAATCTTTATGATGGTATCGACATGGAGACCCTGGGACAGATGGATGATATGACTTCCTTTACAAGGACAGCAGGTGAAGATAATTAGGCTGCATCCTTAAATTCAAACAAGCACAATCATGAAGGACTCCGATTAAGGAAATCTCTGGATGTCTCTTCTGCCACATAATAAGATCCCGTCTGAGTTTTAACAGGTGAATTCTCCCAGATTATCCCTCAATTCCGTAAAGGTCTAATTTAAGGTTATCTGGCCAGGAAGGGGTAAGTTCACCTTGCCATATTGTAAGATGTAGTGGCTCAGAGAGCAAGGAAGGGTGTGACAAATTATATAGAAATGTTTTTGGGAGATAAATTGGGAAAGGTTTGTAAGAGTAGGTCACATGCAAACACTTTAAAACAGGTCTTATTTGAAATAGTGGAGACATAGTGGCTTCTCACACCTTTTTGCAAGAGCTTTGAAGAGTGCTCAAGAGACTTCGCTAATGGATTATTGTTTATCAAGGCAACAGATGAAACAGCAGGCTGGAGCCGCTATTGTCTGTAGGAGAGTTTTGTTGTTGTAAGAGAGTCATGTGGTTTTGCAAGCAGAGAGAGTCAAACAGGCTTTCTCTGTCTCAATGTGTGTGAGAGAGAGAAGCAGAGATGTTGACGGTGTCAGCCAGCAGAAATTACTGGGACTGAAACAGAACAAGCTGGCAAACTTTTGGAAGACAGCCTGGTCAAAGCCCTTGTGGTTCATGCAAGAGGAGAGGATTAGCTGTCTAATGTTTCACTTGGAATAAGTGAATCAGAAAAGAACTCTGTGGTGACCTGAAAGAAAAAGGTTATCATCTGGAGAACCCTGAAGTGGCAAGTTTCATCAGCAGGACACTGGAGTCAAATAACTCTTTGAAAACCATCAAGAACCTTCCTGATCAGTAACCATTTACCTTTTGAACTCCAAAGCCTGGTGAACTTTATAGATGTTAAATTCTGTGCACCGTACAAGAATTGCCTGCAACCAGTGAACTTGGAGGAATGAGAAGTGTGATTGGACTGTGAACCAAAGAACTTTTCTGAACTTACGCACACACATTACACATACGTGTGCTTAGAATTAGAAGGGGGTTAACCTTAGATTAGTTAAGTTAAGTTAAAGTGTGATTCTGATTTCACGTTTAAAGATAATTAAAAGCAACTTGTGCTTAAGTAACCATTTGTCTTGGTGAATATCTATTGCTGCTGGGTTTATGGGTCCTCTGTGCTCGTAACAGCAAAATGCAGATGACTTGAGCTGAGAAATGGGAGATGGGAGTTTAATGCAGAGTGTGAGGTGTTGGATTTTGAGAAGAAGTCAAATGTGAGGAAAATATAATGATCATCCGGACAGTTGGGAGGATCTTGGGGTCCCAGAAATTGGCAAATAGAGATGGTTAAAGAAGGGAGAAACACAAAAGTCTGTAGATACTGCCATCGTAGTAAAGACACAAAAAATGCTGGAGAAAGTCAGCAGGTCATGCAGAGTCCATAGGAGGTGAAGATATGTAACCGATGTTTCGGGCCAGACCAAAGTACGAGCAAAAAGCAGGCAGGTGTCTGATAAAAAGGCTGGGGCAGGAGGGGAAGGGGGATGAACACTGGCCATAATTGGATATAGAGAGCAGGAGAGAGAAGGTGAGAATTTTTCTTGGGGAGGGGTTAACTCTGCATGCAGAGCAATAGAGGAAGGGGAGAGACAGTGGAGGGGGTAAGGGGCTCATGGAAACTGGGGAAGTCGCTGTTAATCCCATATGGTTGAAGTAAGCCCAGATGGAAGGTGGTGATGTTCTTCCAATTTGCATGTGTTCTCAGTCCGGCAGTGCATGAGATCATGGACAGACAAGTCAGCAAGGGAAGGGGGGGAGGGGAAAAAATTGAAATGGCTGGCCACCTGGAGATCTGTGCTACTGGAGCAGAAAGAGTGAAGGTGCTCAACAAAAGCGATTGCCCAGTCTGCGTCCGTTCTCTCCGACGCAGAGGAGACAAAATCGTTGCTTCGCTTGGAAGGATAGTTTGGGGTCCCGTTTGAGGATGAGGGAGGAGGTAACAGGTGCCAAGGTGGGTGAAGTCGTGGGAAGGGACGAGTGGACAAGGGAGTCATGGAATGAGCAATCCCTGCAGAAGATGGAGAGGCGAAGATGGCACGCTTGCCTTGGTTGAGGCATTGAATAAAAAAGTAGGAAATCAGTGTATAAAATATTGATGAGGCCACATCTCGAGATTCTGGCGCCGTATGAGAAGGATTGACTGCCTTTGGAGAGGGTGCAGAAGGGGTTCTCCAGTTGTTTTGCCTGGAGTAAAGAGTATTAACTACAAGGAGAGGTTAATTTCAGAAATGCAATAAAGAATTATAAGAAATTAGAAGGAACCTGGTATATTTTGCTGGAATTGTATTTGCTCTTCTGTTGTTAGTTCAGTCTCTTTCTCTCTCTCTCTCTTTCTGTTTCTCCAGGAAAGGAAATGATCAAAAGAAATGTGAACTTGAATGGATGTTTTCAGGGCTACTGTCATAGGGGAATCATCAGTATGGTCTTTACACAGGTTTGTGTGTGTGAATGTGAGTGAGTGTGCATGAGTATGTGTATGTAGAACGGGCTACGGAGGAAGAGCTGAATTTAAAAGATGTTTAGACATGACGTTGATAGAGAAGGTTTAGATGGATATGAGCTAAATGCAGGCAAACAAAATTAACTGAGGTTGACACTATGATTGACACAGACGAGTTGGGGCCAAGGAGCTGCTTTCCCACATTGTTATGCTCTGTGTGTGTGTGTGTGTGTGTGTGTGTGTGTGTGTGTGTGTGTGTGTGTGTGTGTGTGTGTGTGTGTGTGTGTGTGTGTGTGTGTGTGTGTGTGTGTGTGTGTGTGTGTGTGTGTGTGTGTGTTTACATTGTCTCGTTGCTCTGTGGCCTAAGGGAGCATGGTTAGTGAGGAGGTTAGAGCAGCGTGGTTATAGTGCCAGGGACCGGGGTTCGAATCCAGGGCTGTCTACATTCTCCACATATCTGCATGGATTTCCTCTGGGAGCTCTGGTTGTAAGTCTACTGGGTGACATAAGCTCATGGGACGAAAGAGTCTGTTAACATGCTGTATGTACTGTATGTTTGAGAAAGCAAGGCAGTGGTTTCAATGCTGACCTCTGGTTCTGTCTGTGTGGAGTTTGCATGTCCTCCCTCTGGCTGCTCCTGGTGGCAACCTACGGCACGTGGCTCTGCAGCTTAAATCCCTCGAGAGCGGAGGTAAGTTGTGGGAACCTGGGGATGGGAGTTGATGGCCATGTGGGGAATAGGAACAGAGATGAACTTAAGGTGAGTGTAAATGGGTAGTTGATGGGCGGTCAGCATGGACTGGATGGTGGAAGGGCCCGTCCCCCTGCTGTGTGCCTGTCAGGTTGAGTGCAAGCAGGGCTGTGCCTCGAGACAGCAGCAGAACCCGGGAAGGGAAGGCTTTGATTCAGCTGCTCTGCATGGCACCAATCCACACCCTGTCATCAGGGGAACGGAGTGATAGACCATTGACCTTGTGAAGGGCTTTACTCTTGGCATGTGCACTCGTATTTTTTTGTCTTTTCATAGTTACTGAACCAATAATCTCCCTGTTGCCTCATTTTACCGCAGCGCTTGCACGCAATTGGTTTTGAGACTGGTCGATTGACACAGGTGACTGGTTTTGCAATCCATGCTAGTTTGGAGGTTAGTTACTCAAAATTAATTACCTGCATTCAGGACTTGAACAAATTCAAATCCAGCAAGACTGATTAACTCTCTGATGACCCTCCTTTTAAATAGCAGCATAAATTCTGCGAGTGAGCCTAATGCCTTTGTTCAGCATTTCATTGCTTATCTTAGTAGATGTGATATCCATTTATTTTAACCTGCTAGAGCAGTTAAATTATCAACTTGAGTACTCCTATGAAGCCAGTATATTGGCCCAGATTCTGCTGTTGGAATGACAGGAAACAGTGGATAAAGAAATCAGGGATTATGCCAGACAACTTCAAGTTGAACACAATTTCAGGAAGTTGGAGAAATATTAAATTATATCTGATTGAATGTAGCATGTCTAATCACGTAATGATGCTGACCCATTGCGTTAGTGCAATCAGTGTCCAACAATCATCCAACAAATGCCTTCCAGGAAGGGCTTAGGCCCAAAACCTTGATAATACATCTTTACATCTATGGACACTACGAACCCAGTTGAGTTCCTCTAGCATTTACTGTGTGTTTTTTGTCCAACCAGTCAAGCCAGTTCAAAACACTACAGAATTATAAGTTATGGAGAGCATTCGGATAGAAAGAAGCAAAGGCACCATTATTATAGTGTGAGGTTCATTCAAGAGTCTGATAACAGCAAGAAAGAAACTGTCCTTGAATCTGGTGGCATGTGCTCTCAAACTTGTGAGTATTTTCTCTGTGTAGGGAGAGGGAAAAGCCAACGTGGCCAGGCAGGATGAGTCTCTGGCATAGATGGAGTCGGCAGAGGGGAGGGCTGTATGTGCAATGGTCTCAGCTGTATCCACCACTCTCTTTAGAATGGCCTGAACGAAGGAGTGAGACAGGATGGTGAATGCACCATGGTCTGATTTGAGCTATATTATAAAAGCTAAATCCAGCTGCATCTGACTGCAGACAGTGTTCACAGAGGAGGCATGAAACCCTCTTCTTCCAATTGAGCTTGCAACCGCACAGGCAAGTTGGAAATACTAAAATTATTAAAAAAGACTGGGCTCCTTTTCTTCTGCTCACCACAGGCTCCTCAAGAGAGCAAAGTTAATTAAATACAAACACGAGCAAAGTGCACTTTTGTGAAAGCTATTGAAGTGGTGTTCCTGGATAACTATAATTTAAAGAGGCCCGTCTTCATTGTTCAGTGGATGACAAGCATACAATGAACAAGACACCATAAATTTTGAACTGTTTTAATCTGCTATACCAATGCCATGGCCATAAGATATAGGAGCGGAAATGGGCTATTCAGCCCATTCATTCATGACCTGATCCATTCACCCACTCAGCTCCATTTCCTGGCCTCCTCCCCATAACCTTTGAGGATCTGGCTAATCAAGGACTTATCAATCTTGGCCTTAAATACTTGGCCTACACAACTGCCTGTGGCAACAAATTTCACATGTTAACCCCTTTCTGGCTCAAGAAATTTCACTGCCTGTCTGTTCTAAGGGTACCCCCTCCAATCTTGAACTTGTCCTGTCCTGCCTGAGACTCTCCCACCATGGGAAACAATGTCTACTCCGCAGATGCCTTTCAACGTTCAAAATATTTCAATGAGATTCCCCCCCTCATTCTCCTAAATTCCAAAGAGTACAGGCCAAGAACTGTCAAATACTCCTCAATTGATAACCTTTTCATTTCTGGAATCATCCTTTGTGAACTTCCCGTGAACTTTTCTTATACGAGGAGCCCAAAACTGCTCACAATACTCCAAGAGAGGTCTCACCAGTACCTCAACATCACATATTGTATTCCTAAGGCCATACTGGTTGTGGTGAAACGTGGTACTACGGGCATGTCCAGCCATGTCCTCATTGGGCTGGGCAAGTTGGCCCACCTTCTGTACCTATAGCCCCGCACCATCAGGTCCCCTAATAAAGGCCAAGAGCCCTAGGACGTGAGCCAACAGCATGTAGAGGCATGCCTGGGTCTTCTGATCAATAAAGCCTTTGATTACCTGCTTCATGTCTGCAAGTCGTCATTGATCGTACCACACTGGTGTGCTGAGTCACTGATTGAAATGTAGATGTACATACAGCATGGTAACAGGCCCATCTGGCCCACATACCTCAATTCACCTACAAACCCCTCGGTATGTTTTGAAAGGAAACCAGATCACCCGGAGGAAACCCACACAGGCCCGGGGAGAATGTACAAACTCCCTACAGACTGTGCCGGATTCCAACTCACGTTGCTGGCATTGTAACAGCATCACCCTAACTGCTATGCTCACAGTGTCACCCCTAAATGTGCTGACCCATGAATATCTTCGGTTAATTCACACTGCTAAAGAAGAACAGCCAGTCAAGAGGGAGAGCTCTCTAGGAGTTTGTGCGATTACCAGCTCTGGGCCTTTCCTTCCCATTTAATGTTTTTGTGCTCTCTGAACCTTGAAAGAAATGTACCTGCAGGAGTATCAAAAGTGTCAGGACAAACACTGCTCTTTAACTTTAAAGTTCAATCGATCGGGTGTTTGACAATGCTGGGCCCCAGAGCTGAATCTGAATTAGGCCTCATTCAGAGACTGCGGCCTGCATTCACACTAACCAAGGCTCAAGGCCACTTTTATTTGTCACGTAATAACACCTCAAAACGAGATGTACACAGTATGCTTCAAATGTTGTCTGGCCTTGGTGTTGCCTAGCACACTAAAGTGAATAAAATAAAACCTATCAACTTTCTTCTCAATCTGGTGACCATGCAGTGTCACAATTACCAAAGGCAAATTTAGTTTTCCTTCTGGAAATAAAACATGAAAATCTACAGACACGTGGTTGAAGTTAAAACACAATTCTGGAGATGAAGGACTCAAGCCCAAAACGTTGGTTACATGTCTTGGCAATATGAAGTGACCTGCTGAGTTTCTCCAGCGTTGTAGTTTTCCTTACACAGATTCATTCGAACATTTCCATTTTCGGCAGGACGACGTGCTCTTTGTCTTTTTTAACCAAAATGATTTCAACGTTGCTAAGAAAAATGATTCTTGGTTGGTGCTAATCTGCCCTCTGTTTGCTTATCAATCAAATCATACAGAAATATGAATCAGTCAGAATTTATAGCCATTAACATGTCATGAAATTCGTTGTTTTGCAACAGCGTCACATTGTGAACGTTTTTATAAACCACCCAACCAAATTAATGAAAATAGTGCAAGAACAAGACAAAGTCAGGTAATGTCTGTGGTTCATGGTCCATTCAGAAACCTGGTGGCAGAGGGGAAGAAGCCGTCCTTGTGCCACTGGGTGCTCATCTTCAGACTCCTGTACCATTTTCCCAATGGTAGCAGGGTGAAGAGGGCATGACTTGGGTGGTGGGGGGGGGGGGGGGGATCCCTTAAGGATAAAGGCTACTTTCCTAAGACATCACCTCATATATGTCCTTGAGGGAGTGAAGTCTGATGCCTGTGATAGCACAGGTCGAGGTGACAACCCTCTGGAGGTTTTTCTTGTCCTGAGGATTAGCACCTCCATACTAGACAGCCAGAATGCTCTCACCTGTAGAAGTTTCTGAGAGTCTTCGGTGACATACCAAATCTCTTCAAGCTCCTTACGAGGTATAACCGCTGGCGGACCTTTCTCATTATTGCATTGACATTGAAGCTCCAGGACAGATCCTCAGAGATGTTGATGCCCAGGAATTTGAAGTTGTTGACCCTCTCCACTACTGATGTAAGAATGTGAGCTTTAAACTTTTGACTGGGAGAGAGGGAGAAGCTAGCTTTATTCCTTGCTTTCAATTCGACAAGGCTGGAGTTGATAAGGCCCTCCTTATTTGGCAAGGTGGTAAAAGACTATTGATTGGGTAATGGGCATGGCCCTGATTAACGAATCCCTAGAGAATTATAAGAAACACATCCTTAGCAAGTCAAGTCAAGGCAAGTTTATTGTCATCTGATTGTACAAGTACAACTTGACCAAATAATGTTCTCTGTTCCTAGTGCAAAGCATACACACAAACAATACATATGCAAGTATTTCATCGATAAAAATAAATAAATGTTGTGTTGTGCGCATGAGAGTCTCCGATGGTCAGTGTGAGCAGTTCATTTGGTCATTTAGCACTCCCACTGCCCGAGGAAAGAAGCTGTTCCTCAGTCTGGTGGTGTTGGCTCTGATCCTCCTGTATCTCTTCTAGCAGACTGAATGTTCTGGAAGCCTGAGGGATCAGACTATATCAATATCTAACATAAGCCACGAGGCTGACTCCCTTGGGGTGAAACTAATTGCTTCTGGCGGTGCTTCTCGCTGTAATGGAGTTCTCAAGTGTTGCAAAGTGATTAAAAAATTTGTTTTTCAAGCAATATTCATGTTCGGTTCCAAGCAACCACAGGTCCTCTTTGACAGGAGCTCTTCCAATCCTGGCAATTCTAATCTTTTTGGAGCCACGAGAATGGAGTTTTTCCCCCAACCCTGACTGAACTGTCATCAGAATGGACTATGACAATACTCCATCCCTGCTTAAACTACAAACAGGGCTTCCCAGGAAAGAAATGACATTTAACAATGCTGGCTGGCATCGGCCACAACCTGCTTCTTGATGTGAATTAAGTAACTGCATGATGAATAAGATGTACTGCTCTGTCAATGAACTCTTACTGGCTTTTAATCTCAACAGGGTATTTGTGCAGTTATCTTGGTGTTGGGGCAGTGTCAGAACTGTTTAGCACCCAATCAGGGTCACGTGAAGCTGTGGATTGCAGATGGTAGATGGTTTTTACAAGCAGATTCTACAAATTGGAATTTATTGTTGTAAAAATGCTGGCCAAATGAATCTGCTGATCAATGGCCAGGGTTTACCTGTCCAGTCCGGACACTGCAACTGAACAAGGCAACGGGAAACTACTTCAGTATTTTTCCCTGGTCTAATCATGACCTCAACATCGACTACACAGTCTCGGCTCAAAGACAGAGCCTTAACCGAAGGAGAACAGGAAAACTATAATTTAGAGGGTCATGGATCGTGATAGATGGAGAGACATGATCGCCCATGCTGAACAGCAAGGCACCCGAATGAATGAATCTTGTTTTGAACTCCCAAAAATAAACCTAGCCTGCAATCAAGAGGGCTCAGAGCCACATTTTCTCAGCAAGAAACCTGTTGCTTTATTTTGGGCACTTGCAAACATTATATAAATATCCAAATAGTACAAACTAATCTGGCACAGATGAGATGGGGCTAAAATGCCTGTTTCTGGGCTTTAGTTATTTTTTAGACGTACAGCATAGTAACAGGCCTTGCTGGCCCACGAACCCATGCCGCCCAAATACACCAATTAATCTACAAATAGTATACAGTGCAGTAGGAAACCCACGCAGACACGGGGAGATCATGCAAGCTCCTAATAGACAGTGCCATATTTGAACCCAGGTCGCTGGCACTGCTATAGCATTGGCCTAACCTCTACCCTAACCAAGGCACCCATAATCCTTGCTTCAGTGAATATCTTCCAGTAACTCAAGCCGCTTTCAGGTGGAATAGCCGGGAGAATGTGGCTCCGGAGCGAAGCGACATTTTGGTGGCAGCGCTGAAGGCGCTGCTCTGGACACCTGAAATGTCCACAACTGGGGAGAGGCGCCGCGGAACAAGCACCGGCTCCTGTCGACTGTGGCCGTAGTCCCGCCCACTTTCAGGTGCCTAGGGGGAGCGGTTGAATGTGGAGAACACACCTACCCCGAGGAGGATTGGGTCAGTACTCCCTGGGTCAGGGTTCACCACTTTCAGGTGGCCTCCTGACAGCCGCATTCGGGTATCTTAGACGACTTTACATTGGGATATTCTGGCCACCTGAAAGGGGCTTCAGACAGCTCAAGAAGTGCTCAGCCGGTCAGAGGGAGAATTAGTCACATTATTAGGAGTTTGGATGATTACCAGCTCTGGATATTTCCTTCCCATTTACTGCTTTCATTTTGAATCGTGCTCTTTGAATCTTGAAAGAAAAGAAGTATCAAAAATGTCAGGGCAGACACTCTAAAATTCAATCAAAGCAGATGTTTGACAATGCTGGGCCTCAGAATCTGGCCTCATTCAGTGAATGCAGCCTGCATTCACCCTACCCAAGGTTCCTTTAATTACAAATAATAGCAGATAAAAATGAAATATATGTGATATACTTCAAATGGTGTTGCCCAGCTCACTAAAGTGACGGGGTAGCCAATGGCTACGCTAACCGTTCTGTGCTTCAGTGCTGCAACGGGACCAATAGGATTGCCAGAGGCTTTTGCCACAAGGCTCAAGAGCCAGAAACTCAGAAGCTTCACCTCTCCTGGGAAGCCTCGTGAAATGCCCGGCAATGATGAAAATGAGTAGGCCACCCTGCTTTGAATCCTATCGACTCCGAAGTGCAACTACCCTGGTTGAATCAAAATCCTTTGCTTTTTAATCCATTTCATTTTTATTTAATGAAAGACTGGGTGAGGGCACAGTTGATAGATTTTTAATAGAATTACTGTATTTGCAGTGAATCTGTCATCCCTCCAGATTGAGCGGGAGGGATACTGCTGATTTGATTTGTGACAGGTATTGAAGGCTGAATAAGTCATTGAACAAAGAGACCAAATTAAAACAATCTTTTTGCCACTTATTTTGGACGCTGCCTGCATTTTGAATTTTCTGTCCTTAAATGACTTCAGGAGAACAGCGCAAGAATAAAGCCCCTGTTATGCAGAATTCAAGCAGCCTGAAATTTAAAAAAAGCAAGAAAATAAATAGGTTAAAAAATGCAGACGTTTAAAATTAGTGTGGCAATCACTCAACACGCGTACTCAAGCAACCGGAAAATTCACTTATCCGGCATCTACCAATCACAATAGGTGTCGGATTCCATCTGGTTCAAGGCTGCCCAGACAGAATATGTGGTGTTGTTTTTCCAATTTGTGTGCATGAGACCACAGACAGAAGAATTCTCCTTTGAATGCAATGAACTCTGAAGTGTGACTACACTATCATTTGGTTGAATTAAAGTCCTTTGCTTTTGAATGCATTTCATTTTTTTAAAAATATGTGCATCCTTCTTCTTTCTTCTTTGGCTAGGCTTCGCGGACGAAGATTTATGGAGGGGGTAAAAGTCCACGTCAGCTGCAGGCTCGATTGTGGCTGACAAGTCCGATGCGGGACAGGCAGACACGGTTGCAGCGGTTGCAGGGGAAAATTGGTTGGTTGGGGTTGGGTGTTGGGTTTTTCCTCCTTTGTCTTTTGTCAGTGAGGTGGGCTCTGCGGTCTTCTTCAAAGGAGTTTGCTGCCCGCCGAACTGTGAGGCGCCAAGATGCACGGTTTGAGGCGATATCAGCCCACTAGCGGTGGTCAATGTGGCAGGCACCAAGAGATTTCTTTAGGCAGTCCACGTACCTCTTCTTTGGTGCACCTCTGTCACGGTGGCCAGTGGAGTGCTCGCCATATAACACGATCTTGGGAAGGTGATGGTCCTCCATTCTGGAGACGTGAACCACCCAGCGCAGCTGGATCTTCAGCAGCGTGGACTCGATGCTGTCGGCCTCTGCCATCTCGAGTACTTCGATGTTAGGGATGAAGTCGCTCCAATGAATTTTGAGGATGGAGTGGAGACAACGCTGGTGGAAGCATTCTAGGAGCCGTAGGTGATGCCGGTAGAGGACCCATGATTCGGAGCCGAACAGGAGTGTGGGTATGACAACGGCTCTGTATACGCTAATCTTTGTGAGGTTTTTCAGTTGGTTGTTTTTCCAGACTCTTTTGTGTAGTCTTCCAAAGGCGCTATTTGCCTTGGAGAGTCTGTTGTCTATCTCGTTGTCGATCCTTGCATCTGATGAAATGGTGCATCCGAGATAGGTAAACCGTTTTGAGTTTTGTGTGCCCGATGGAGATGTGGGGGGGCTGGTAGTCATGGTGGGGAGCTGGCTGATGGAGGACCTCAGTTTTCTTCAGGCTGACTTCCAGGCCAAACATTTTGGCAAAGATTCCGCCCTGCTCCAGCTCCCTCAACAGCCCCTAAGGCTAGAGCTGGATGAGGTCCTCACCCAGGATGAGACATATAAGGCAATTGAACAACTGAAAAGTAGCAAAACAGCAGGTATGGATGGAATCCCCCCAGAGGTCTGGAAGGCTGGCGGCAAAACTCTGCATGTCAAACTGCGTGAGTTTTTCAAGCTTTGTTGGGACCAAGGAAAACTGCCTCAGGACCTTCGTGATGCCATCATCATCACCCTGTACAAAGGCGAGAAATCAGACTGCTCAAACTACAGGGGAATCACGCTGCTCTCCAAGGCAGGCAAAATCTTTGCTAGGATTCTACTAAATAGAATAATACCTAGTGTCGCCGAGAATATTCTCCCAGAATCACAGTGCTGCTTTCGTGCAAACAGAGGAACTACTGACATGGTCTTTGCCCTCAGACAGCTCCAAGAAAAGTGCAGAGAACAAAACAAAGGACTCTACATCACCTTTGTTGACCTCACCAAAGCCTTCGACACCGTGAGCAGGAAAGGGCTTTGGCAAATACTAGAGCGCATCGGATGCCCCCCAAAGTTCCTCAACATGGTTATCCAACTGCACGAAAACCAACAAGGTCGGGTCAGATACAGCAATGAGCTCTCTGAACCCTTCTCCATTAACAATGGCGTGAAGCAAGGCTGTGTTCTCGCACCAACCCTCTTTTCAATCTTCTTCAGCATGATGCTGAACCAAGCCATGAAAGACCTCAACAATGAAGACGCTGTTTACATCCGGTACCGCACGGATGGCAGTCTCTTCAATCTGAGGCGCCTGCAAGCTCACACCAAGACACAAGAGCAACTTGTCCGTGAACTACTCTTTGCAGACAATGCCGCTTTAGTTGCCCATTCAGAGCCAGCTCTTCAGCGCTTGATGTCCTGTTTTGCGGATGTGCATCCTAGTAAGGTGCTATACTGTTTAAATCTTCCCCGCCCTGTTCCCATGGTTGTCCATGGTCTCAAGCACTGACAGACTAAGACCACCCGCAAATGGGAGGAACAACACCTCATCTTCCGTCTGGGTGCCCTCCAACCAGGTGGGATTAATGTCAACTTCTCCCATTTCAGTTCCCCGCATCACCCCCACCCCACCCTTCTGTATCCCTGTTTCTCTTTTCCTCTATCTCTGTCTGTCTCTGTCTCTCTTTCCTTTTTCCTCTCTTCTTTCCTCCGTCTCTGCATTCAGGGTCACCCCCTTCCCTATCAATCCTCTCCTGTCCTCCTATCCATGTCCAAATGTGGCCTGTGCTACTCCCACCCCCCCCCCCCTGCCCTTTCTTTCCTTCACCTCAGCCTTTTAATTCAGGTGCCTGTCTGCTCTTAACTCACATCTCAGCCTACAGAGATGAGATGCAGTTGCTAATGGACTGGTGCAGACCCAACAACCTGTATCTGAACATTAAAAAAAATGAAAGATGGTTGTCCACTTAAGGAAGGCGCAGGGGGAGGGGGGGGAAATCCATGCTCCGTTAACCATTGACGGCTCCACCATTGAGGTTGTCAAGTTCCTTGGAGTGCATTTGGTGGAGAATCTCATCTGATTCCTTAACTCCATAGCCAAGAAAGCCCAGCAGCACCACTACTTCCTGCGAAGGCTGAGGAAAGTCCATTTCCCACCCTCCATCCTCACTACATTCTACAGAGGATATAGTGAGAGCATCTTGTGCAACTGCATCACCACCTGGTTTGAAGCTGCACCTACTTGGACCCCAAGACCCTGCAGAGGATAGTGAAGTCAGCAGAAAAGATCACTGGGGCTCTCTTCCTACAATGAAGGACGTCAACAACACTCGAGCCAGGGAAAAGGCAATAAGCATTATGGAGGACTCCACACAGCCTTCACATAAACTGCCATCTGATAGGAGGTACTGCAGCACTCAGGCCTTACATCCAGATTGGGCAACAGCTTTCTCACCCAAGTCATCAAACTTCTGAATTCCCAGAACAGATATGGATAATGTACCATGGGCCTTTACTGTATACGTCTTAATATTTTAACGTGTTTAATTTCTAACATATATATGAAAATATGCTCCGTGATCCTGGAGAAACTCTATTTTACCGTGCGAGCATGGTATGGACGATAAATAAAAGTGACTTGAATTGACCTTGAAGGAGGGCTCAGGTCCAAAACGTTGATAATATATCTTTACCTCCTATGGACTCTGCGAGTCCCTCCAGCATTTCTGTAGTTTCACTATAACCACAGTGCCTGCAGGCTTTCATTCTGTTTAAATTTTATAACAACACAGGAGGACATTCTTCCCGTTGAGTTCATGCATCTCCTTGGGGGATGCTTCCATTTGACCCATTGAACCATAGAACAGGGCAACACAGAAACAGGCCCTTTGGCCCATCAGGTCTATCCCTGCACCAATCCAATTTTTCTAGTTAAATTTTAAAATTGAGCCCACAATTCACTCCTTCGGCCGGCACCTCGCTTCACACTCCCGCTACTCCACATGGAGTTCCCCTTCATGTCCCCTTTCACTCTTTAACCTACTTCAACAATTCTCAACCCTTTTTTTGGCTATGGCCTCCTTAGGACTCTGGCCAAAGTTTATGCCCCACCCCCCCACCATGAAGCAGTCAAGTTTAGTTGGTTTCATTTTTTTTAGATTTAGACATTGAGCACGGTAAAAGGCCATTTTGGCCCATAAGCCCATGGTGCCCAATTATACCCAATTACGTTTCAAACAGTGGGAGGAAACTGGAGCCCTCAGGCAAAACCCACGCAAACTCCTCAAACCATGGCCCTGATCGTTGACGCTGTAAAGGTGTTGCACTAACTGCTGCGCCATCCGTTCTGCCCTTAAAAAAATTAAAATATACTTTATGATTTCAGTCCGTGAACCTCTCCCAAGAATGTGCTCTAGCTGTTTGGCTCGTATTTCTCTGTCACTGTTTCTCTCTCACACATGTTGACTCTCCATTTTGGATACTTTTGTCTTGCACTGTTATCGGATCCAAATAATTTGGCATGTGAGAGGAAACTGAAACAATTGGGGGAAACCCACATAATTCTGGAGAGAACTACTGACAGAACCTTGGATCCAGATCGAATCCGGGGCACCCCGAGCTGGGGAGCAACAGTATCCTGGGCTGAGGGGCACATTCGCTGAGCTCGGGACGTTGTTCTCCACAGTCCCAGGGGGTTTGACACTCAACGGTGACCTCGCACTCTACCACTGAAACCATCACAGAGAGAGAGAGAGAGAGAGAGAGAGTTGGAGAGAGAAAGAGAGAGGGGCCGAGGAGAGGAAGATAGAGAGTGGGGTGAGTGGGGAGAGTGTGAGAGAGAGGGGTGGAGGGGAGAGAGGGGGAGGGGCAGGGAGAGAGAGTTGGGGAGAGAGGAGGTAGGGTGAGACAGAGAGATAGGGGGAGAGGGAGGGTGGTGGGGAGAGGGAGAAGCGGATAGGGCCAGGAAGGTGGGGAAGAGTGAGTGGGGAAAGAAGGAGGCAGGGAGAAAGAGAGAGGGGTAGGGGAAAGAGAAGGTAGGGAGAGGGATAGCAGGGAGAGAAAATGAGTTAGAGACAGAGAGAGAGAGGCCAGTGGGGAGAGAAAGAAAGAGAGGAGCAAATAGAGAGATAATGAGAGATGGGGTGGATGGAGAGGGAGAGAGAGAGAGAGAGAGAGGGAGAGAGTGTGTGTGTGTGTGTGTGTAAGAGAGATAGAGAGAGAGATAGAGAGAGAGATCAGTTGCACTTTTGATTTGCTCCATTGGCATGATGCTAGTTGGGACTTGTGGATTCTAACAGATCGAGAACACCAATTCATTTGATCAAGGTTACAAACAGTGATCATTCATTCTGAAATGAAGTTTGAACATTCTGTTGCGGTTGATACTACAATGAATGGAAACTATCATGAAACAGCAGCCTTGAGCCTTATACATCAGTTCAACGAAAAGCATGTGGTCATTACAATGAGACCAGCCACTGCACGAACCACCGTGTCCCCATCTTGTCCTTCCAAATGGAAGTTTTCCCAATAGCTTAAAATATTTCATATCATTGGGCCTTGAGAAAATCATACCATTCTGCACCAAATTTAAAAAAAAACAAATCTTACTTCAGCAAGGTAATATTTTAAAAAATCTATGAGTCATTCATTGACTTCAGTTTATAAATAATAAAGCAATTATGGAGTAATGACTTTTGAATTGCTGTATCAATTCCCAGTAATGCCTTCCCTATTACACTGATACATCAATAACTTTTCAATTATGGAGTTAGTTATCACAAAGTATGGTTTGAATGGCCTGTGGAACGTGTATTGCTCTGCTCAAGGGTGCACAGAAGGTAGATGTGTAAGCTGCTCGTCTCAGGGAGTCTGTTGCCAAATTCCAGGAGTTACTGTATTTCCGAATGCCACTGCTTTGTTACCCAATACACAACGTTTGCATTATCCTCAGTGCACGCTGATGGCAATTCTTGTTTTCCTGGTGACAGATGAAAGTTGAAGTACTGTGTATACTGTATGTTTCATTTATAATACATTATTACATGACAATAAAAGGAACCTTGCATTCCTCACAAGATCACAAGGTATAGGAGCAAAAATAGGCCCATCAAGTCTGCTCCCCTATTCTATCATGAGCTGATCCATCCACCCACTCAGCCCCACTCCCCAGCTTTCTCCCTGCAACCCTTGACGGCCTGATGCATCAGATACCTGGCCATCTCCTTTTTAAATGCACCCAACGACCTCGCTTCCACTGCCGTGTTCCACGGACCCACGACCTTATGGCCTAAGACATTTCTCCGCATCTCTGGTTAAAACTGACGCCCTTCTCTCCTGAAGTTGTGCCCTCTTGTCCTTGAATCCCCTACCAACCTCGCCACATGTAGTCTGTCCAGGCCTTTCAGTATTTGAAATGCCTCCACAAGGATCGCCCCCCCCCCCCCCCATCCTTCTGTACTCCAATGAGTACTGTCCAAGAGCCAACAATCAGATGCTAAACCCTTTCATTCTTGGTACCTTCTCTGAACCCTCTCCAATACCAGCATGTCATTTTTTTTTCAAATAAGGTGCCTAAAACTGTACACAAATACTCCAAGTGAGGACTCACCAGTGCCCTAAACAGTCTCAACATCACATTCCTTATATGCTATTCGTCTTGAAATGAAAGCCCACTCACCTTCTTTACCACTGACTCAACCTGGAGGTTATCCTTTAAGGTATCCTGCATGAAGACTTCCAAGTCCCTGAGCACTTTGGAATTTTCTTGCCATCTAAGTAGTATTTCTTCTACCAAAAGGGCATGAACATACACTTTCAAACATTGGCCACCTCTCCCATTCTCCTCATCTATCCAAGTCTCCCTGCAGCCCTTCCATGTCCTCAGCCTCACCCTATTTTGGTATCATCTGCAAATTTATGAAAATCTGCGCATTTCTAGACAAATAATCGTCCATGTTCATGTGTGCTCCAGGCTCCAAGGGGACAGTGGATTCCGCGTTCTGAATCTCCAAGGCTGCGTAGGCTGGGAGGTATCCTTGGAAGAGGGACAGGCCATCATCTCAGGCAGATTTGCACCTTTGACAGGCCCATGGGCATCCACCGCCCCAACCCAACCCCCGCTTGTTCACTTTCTATTAGCGACAGCACCTCATCTCTGTACGCTGACTTGTAGTCTTTACTAATCAGGCCCATCATGGTCGTGTCGTCAGCAGATGATGATGTGGTTCAATCTGTGTTTAGCTTCACAGTCATGGGTCAGCAAAGTGAACAGCAGTGGACTAAGCCCACAGCCCTGGGGAGCCCCCGTGCTCAGTCTTGGAGATGCTCTAGACTGCTTGAGGTCTCCCCGACAGCAAGTCGAGAATCCAGTTTCAGAGGGAGATGTTTCAACCCAGCAGGCTCAACTTCCCTATCAGGTACTGAGGTATGATTGAGTTAAATGCCAACCTGAAGTCCATAAACAGCATTCAAACAAATGAGTCCTTGTTTTCCAGGTGGGTGAGAGCTAGATGGAGGGTAATAGCATCATCCAGAGTGTGGTCTGCATGCGAACTGCAGGGGGTTTAGTGACGGGGGCAGCAGGAGACTGATGCGCCCCATGACGAACCTCCCGAAGCACTTCGTGGAGATGGACACGGCTGTAGTCATTGAGGCAGGACACACATGACTTCTTCGGCACAGGAATTTATACAAGTACAATGCAACATACCAGCATTCTCTGGTCCTCAGTGCAAAATACACAGGCACAAAACCCGATAAAACGCATGTACAGGCAAACAATGTATATGCAGGAGATGTATTCATATATATAAATAAATATAGTTTTGTAAATATGGGAGTCTTGGATGGTTAGTTCCTTTGGTCGTTCAACGTTCTCATTGCCTGGTGGTGCTGGCTCTGATACTCCTGTATCTCTTCCCCAACAGGAGCAGCTGAAAGGTGCTGTGTTCGGGGTGGAAGAGGTCCTCAATGATTTTTGCGGGCCCTCTTTAGACAACAATCACGTCGAGGGGGGGAGGAGGTAGGGAGACGCCAGTGATCCTCTCTGCCACTCTTATGGTCCTGTGAAATGACCTCGGATCCATTTCTCTATAGCAGCCCAGGTTCGAATCTGGCACTGTCTGTACGGAGTTTCTATGTTCTCCCCATGTCTGCGTGGGTTTCCTCCAAGTGCTCCATTTTACTCCCACCCTTCGAAACGTACAAGCGTTAATTGGATGGATTGGGTTTAGATGGCCCAAATTGGATTCTACCTCATTGTAAAAAAAAATTAAAATTTATATAATTGATATCCACTTCCTCATATTGACACTGAGGCTATTGTGCCTAATCTAAAGGCAAGGTATTATTTAATACTTTGCTTACTCAAGCTAGGAGAGATAAAAACAAGAGGACATGGGTTTAGGGCAGTGATTCTCAACCTTTTTCTTTCCACTCACATCCCACTTAAAGTAATCCCTATGCCATTGGTGCCCTGTGATTGGTAAGGGATTGCTTAAGGTGATAGGTGAGTGGGAAGAGAAGGTTGAGAATCTCTGCACTAGACTCAATTAGTATTGAAGTATTTTGCCGAAGAAAAAATGTCATTTCCTTTGGAGTTATGAAACCGTGCACATAACGAGTCCATTAGGTTCGATTAAAATAATGGTTTTCAAACTTTTTCTTTCCACCCACATACCACCTTAAGCAATCCCTTACTACACAGAGCACCTAGGGCATAGGGATTACATAAAGTGGGATGTGAATGGAAAGAAAAAGGTCAAGAACCACTGGTTGAGGGTGAAAGGGGAAAAGTTTTAAAGGGAGCATTAGGGAGAATTTCTTCATCAGAGAGTGGTGGGGATGTGGAATGGGCTTCCAGCTGAAGTGGTGAATGCAGGCTCAATTTTGACATTGAAGACAAGTTTGGACATGCACGTGAATGGGAGGTGTATGGACGGGAATGGTTCAGCTGCAGTGGGAATAGCTCTGCACATAATTGAAGGGCCGAAGGCCCTTTATCTGATTAACTCTGCGTTCCAGTATGAGGCAGTGTCATTTATTCCTTGGGACAGATACAACCACTGATCAAGATCTGTGCGAGAATTATAGTTGATCTCTTTCTCAATGGTTGTCATTTCTTTTACTCTCTCCCCTTTTTTCCTCATCTGTCCTCTCCTCTCTCCTCATGATCTCCTTTGCTCCTCCTGACCCCTGGTCGCTCTAGCATGTGTGCGCGCACATGTATTTTGCAACCAGTGCACAAAGGAAATTAATGTGCATGTAAAAGGTTAGTTACCTAATTATACCTGTTGGAAAGAATCTCTTAGCTATTTCTATTAACTAGTTAGTCAGTTTTTTTTTAAAGACCACATGATGCACCAACAATTACTCAAAAGACTGTTGTTGAGAAACCAATGGTCTTTTATTCAATAGCACCTCCATATTGTTCGACCGTCCTGCACTGAGGAGGGGCTGTGAGGGGCAGGGGCCACAGGTACAATCAGCCAACAAGTGTGCGTGACCAGACAATTACCACACCACATTTGCAACTCACCTTTCCTATTCTGGTCGGTACAGCTGCATCTATGCTTGGCAGACAGTGCTCATATCGGAAAGTTTAAGAAGATCTGTTTCAAATTCTGCCGCTTGCATCATATATAAAATAAGAAATACTCATTGATGCTTTATTTAATGGAACAACAAACTGAACAATGCTTGTATTCTACTCAAACATGCCAATATAGTTTTATTGGCCATGAGATTGCCTGCACCAAAATGATCTTGAAACAATTTCAAGTTTACATTTGCACAAGCGCTCAGGGCGCATGTACTTTTGTCACGGGAAAACAATTTGCACAACATAAGATTTTTGTGCACACAGATGACTAAAAATTAGAGGGAACATTGGTCTTCCTGCTTTTCCCCCTTCCTTCCCACCTCCCCATCTCTGCTCCCTTTCACCCCCTCCCTCCCCATTACCACCCTCTTCTCACTTTCTCCCCTTTTCGAAGAGGCAGCCCTTATCTGTGCCATGTCCTTACACGTGTGACTACTCACTTCTCTTTTAAAGAATCCCACCCCCCCCCACCCCCAGTGTATTACCTGAACAGTGAGAAACAGTTCTTGAAGCTTTACAACTGTTGAGTGCCATAAAGACCTTCTTTCTTGAGGGAGGCACAGAGGTGCCAGTGGGTAGAGATGTTGCCTTGCAGTTCCTGAGATCCCGGGTTCAATCCTGACCTCTGGCGCTGCCTCTATGGAGTTTGCACACTTCTGCTGAAACTTTGTGGGATCGCCCAGGTTCCCTTGCACATATGGCTGGAGGGTTAAATTGCCACTGTAAATTTCCCCCAGGGTATAGGTGAGGGGATGAAGAATGAGGTAGAGAAGGGTAGAAGGAAAGAGGAAGAGAAAGAAGGGGAACGGTGACATGTAATGGGAGGGAGAGATGATGGGAGCAGAGGTGGGAAAGAATCATTGAGAATGTGGAGCAAACAAAATTAATGTAGGATGTTTAAATGGGCAATTGAAAGCCAACATGTATTCAAGGAGACAAATGGCCTTTCCATGCTCTAACTCTGTGATCTATGACTTTGCCTCCTTACCAATGATACCATATTTCCCAATATTTCTAATGCGCCATCAATAATCACAAGAGCCTGGAGTTGTGAAACTATCAGGCTTTTATTACCTGTGGTCTGGAACAGGCATCAACCTCATTGATTGATCAAGGCAGAGTGGAATGGGGAGTACGCAGGGGGCTATGGTAGGATTGGACTCGGGAGACATGTCCAGCCAACAAAAGCCAGTCAAAGCATAACAGTGGTTTACCACAATTTCCTCTGCAGGGTCTGGGAATTTTAAGCTCTCACATAGCACATTGCATTAAGCAAGGAACTATTTATTGCACTCGGGACCAGGAGAAATATACTGCAGGAAAATTAATATCCTCTCAAAACAAACACAGAACATTTCAATAATGCTCAATAAATACAACTCTAATTATTTCTTGAACTACAGCAAGTTTGACCTTCAAGTTAATTTGTTCATGGTATAAAAAAAACAATACGATCAAACCTACAGACTGAGCAACTTTTTAGTCAATCACTCCCTTGGGTAACTTTGACCAACAGAAATTGCTACCTGCTGACCAATCAGAACATCCATTGGCACACTATCACAAGCATGGACTTCAGGCGTTGGAAATCCGAAAAAAAATCAGACAATGCAGGAAACCTAAATGTGTGGTGGATTCAGATATAGCAGGAGCTTAGCAGTAAGACAGGAACAATGGTTGAAAGGAGAGATAATTGTTGGACTTTGGGGAAAGAATTGACAGTGGGATATTTGAATAGGTGGTGGAAAGAGTTGGCAAAGGGATATGATATTCTCTGCACTGTTGTTTATTGGTCACTCTCTCTCTCTCTCTCAAACACTTCTTCAATCTCTCATTCTATCTCTCCCCTCTCTTTCTCGCACTCCCTGTATCTACCTCTCTGAAATGTATTCATCTTTCATCTCTCTTTCTCACATGCACACACACACCACATGTACACAATCACATGCTCGCATTCACATGCATGTCCGCGCACACATGCGCACGCATACACGCCCACACACACACGCCCACACACACACACACACCTGCACAATACATGTACACACTCAAATGTACGTGCACACACACACCCTCTTTCATTCATTCCTTAATTTTTCTCAATCCATTTTACTGGCAGCTGACAGTCAAATTATGATTGATCAGAAAGCCTGTAAAATATTTTAGAAATTGCAGAGGACATATTCAGTCCAGGAAGACTGGGTTACTGTCAGTTGCAGTTTTGAGGTTAGATGCTTAGAACAGAACACAAGCTGGCAGGGGGGTTGCAGACAATCCATGCAGATTTCAATTTGCAGTCAGTTCCTCAAGAGATCAAATCCAATTTGTCAGTTCCAACTCAGTCTTATCGAACACTAACCTTTCCTCTATTTCAAATTGATCAATTTCCTGAGGTAGAAGGGATGGGTTTGTCTGATCTACCGATTTTACTCCAAATGAAATTGACATGGGGCAATGAAATACCATTAAGCAGAAGGTGATACCTCAACTTCAGAAATAAAATAGAGAATCAAAAAATATTGTCATGAACATATCTTGAAATTCACAGTTTTTCTGCAGCATTGCAGGTGTAAATATTGCTATAAATTTAAAATCTAGACAGAAACCATAGAGCACTACAGCACAGCCCTTGTCGTCTGTGCCAAAACATCATTCCTAAAGTTCCACCTACCTGCACCAATTCCATTACCCTCCAGGCCTCTTCCATTCATGTATCTATCCAATTTATTCTGAAAACTTAAGAATAAGCCCGCATTTACCACGTCAGATGGTAGCTCCTTCTAGACTTCCATGAAGAAGGTCCCCCTAATGTTCCCCCTAAACCTTTTCACCCGAAAGTCATGTCCTCTCGTATTTATCTCTCCTAATCTAAGTGGAAAGAGCCTACTCACATTTATACCCCTCAGATTTTTCTAAACCTCTATTAAATCTCCCCTCATTCTTCTACGCTCCAACGAATTAAGTCCAAATCTGTTTAATCTTTCCAGTCTTACTGATATCCTTCCTGTAGTTTTAATCATACCTAATTGACTTGTTATGTGCATGGTTTCAGAACTCCAAAGGAAATGGGCCAATGACAATTTTTCACAAGCAAAATATTTCAGTAACAATTGGGTCTAGAGCAGTGATTCTCAACCTTCCCTTCCCTTAAGCAATCCCTTACTAATCACAGAGCACTTATGGCATAGGGATAACTTAAAGTGCTATGTGAGTGGAAAGAAAAAAAAGTTAAGAACCACTGAGCTAAGATATACTTAAAATTCAAGGTTGTTGTGGGAAGAAAAAAAACTTTGCAAAGTACTGCTCTATGAAACCAGAGGAAGATTCACATGTAATTTTCACACTGCAACAGGAGGGGCTCCCAAACGTTTTGGACCATCAACCCCTCCATGGAATCCTCGATCTCTCATCGACCCTTGGCATTGAAGTGTTCTTTGTATGTGTGGGGTGGCAGGACTATCTGGGGTTGGGGAGGGTGGCGGGACTCTCCATTGGAATGGGGGGGGGGAGTTTACAGAGCTAGCCATCCACCATTCCTCGTCCTCCCATTCACTCTCAACTTATTCAGTGGCTGAAGTCAAATACATTATGGCGGCCACCAAGGCCAGCTCCCGTGAGAAGGTGACCACCAATGCTAGGTCTCGGAAGAGGTTGGTTGCCCCTACTATAGGCGCGATTTTCTGTAGATATGCCCCTGCTTTAAACACCAAATGTTCAGTCGACCCCCTTTCAACCCCCAGACATTTATTGATCCCTTGGACCCATCAATCCCCTGGGATCAATATCGAGCACTTTGGAGACGCCTAGTCTACAGTATATATCCTTTGATATTCATTATCTTGTTTCTGTCTTGACATATTGCAGCAATTTAATCTATAATGTCATGTAGCTGTGTGGTTGCAGTGCAAGAATGTTGATGCATCTGAGTATTGTACTTATGTTCAGTAAAGCCCCTGGTGTCCAGAATTCAAGCAACAAGCAAAAAAAGGAGGAAAATAACATTCAAAAATTAAAATTAAATAGGTTAAAAAAATTGTAACTTTAAAATTGTAAAAGTAGACTTTCTCGAAGTAACACATAAACCTTTGGTGAAGATGAGAGCAAATATTCAGCCAGCGGAGACCCTTGGTCAGGCTTTGCTCGTAGCAGCTGTTTGAATCAAATTGTGTGAAACAGCAATGGTGTCGCCCAGGATGAAGAGATAGTTAATGCTGCTCGCCATTGGGCTGACTCTCTTATCCCTGCTTAGTAAGGGTTACCCTCGTCAGAGGCTGTATCTGTAAACTTGGGGGAAGGGGGAGTTAATTATCTATAATGTTATTGTTCTTCTTTCGGGCGGTTCCGTGCAGATGTAGCGACGGTTAAATAATTTAAAGAATGTGACTGAACTTGAAGTCAGGTGCTTTAAGGTTTATATATTCATGCAAGTGAAATTTGTTCAGTGTAAGTACAGTCTAACATTTTTGTCTTTTAATCTGTTTATTCTTAAGGCAAGTGAATTAGTTAGGCATTGTAAGAGTAAATCTCATGCAACTGGAAAATACACTTATCCGGCATCTACCAATCTCTATCAGGGGTTTTATTACATATGACAATGAACTCTCATTACTCATTACACTCTGCTACCCCACCCTCCCCAACTCATGTCAGGCAAAAGATGCATTTGATTAGAAATGCATACCACCACTTTTGATTTTAATTTTAACAATAAAGCACATTAATTGGCCCTTCTGGCCCATGAAACACCTGGATGCCCAAATACACCAATTAAATGACCAACCCCATATGTATATGGAGGGTGGTTGGGGGGGGGGGGGAAACCAGTGTTCACCCAGAAGAGACCCATGCAGGGTCACGTAAAAACTCCTTACTGACATCGCTGGATCCAACCCCGTGCAACTGGTGCTGTAATAGGATTGCACTAACCTTTACACCAGTGGTTCTCAATCTTTTTCTTTCCACTCACATCCCTCTTTAAGTATTCCCTATGCCGTCGGTGCTCTGTGATTAGTAAGGGATTGCTTAAGGTGGGATGTGGGTTGAAAGAAAATGTTTGCAAACTACTGTTTTAATCATCCCTAATAGACTCATTTTGTGCAGTTTCAGAACTCCAAAGGAAATGAGCTAATGACAAATTTTCTCTAGCAAAATATTTCAGTAACAATTGGGTGTAGAGCAGTGGTTCTCAACCTTCCCTTCCCACTCACACACCACCTTAAGCAATCCCTAACTAATCACAGAGCACCGACGGCATAGGGATTACTTAAAGTGGGATGTGTAAAGGTTGAGAACCACTGGCTTACAGGAATCTTTGCTTCTCCAATCAAGGATAGTTTCTTTCCCACTGTTAGCAGACTGATCTCATTAATAAATTGATGATGTCCATGTGCTATCTGTAACCAAATGTTTTCTCTGCAACACCATACTTTTCTTTTATCGTTCACCTCCTCTTGTACTTCAATTGACCTATCTGTATAGAACACAAAACAATTCAGTTCAGTTTGATTCAAGGGATCCTAATCCATTGAAAATCCAGACTGCTCGGGGATCGGGTCTGTCCGGATTTTCAGATTTTCTGGATTCTCGGGCTGTACTTTTAAAATTTAAATTTGAGGATAATAGACAGGTAAATTTTGAGTTTATTACAAAATATTTTTTTCAGATCAAGTATAATATTGAACAAATACTTTTTCTTATATTTCTGTGTCTTCTGCATGGTAGCTTTTTGCCACTGTCTATCTGGCACGAATGCCAAGAGTTTTCAACAAGTCCAGATTCTCGAGTGGTCCGGGTTTCAGGTGAGAGTTTTTGAGAAGACCAGATTCTCGGGTGATCTGGGTTTCTAGAATCAGGATTTTCAGACTTTCACTGTACAAACTCTGTATTTTTAGAAGTGTATCCGCCCTGATTTTTAACCAGATTTCCCTCTCTCCCTGCATCCTTGGAATTAAAAACAGGGAATATTTGTCAATCCCAAATTTAAAGCTACATATCCATATTGAGTCACCATCTCTCCCAATGGACGACACGTTTGACGTGGCGGTAAGCACAAAGCTGTCTCAGTGCTGCCAATCTGGATGGGGGTTCGAAACCGGCACTGATTTTAGGAGTTTGTACATCCTCCCCATGTCTGTGTGGGTTTCCTCCCACCCTTCAAAACCTATCAGAGGTGTAGGTCAATCCAGTGTAATTGGGGGGCATGGACTCGTGGGCTGAAAGGGCCTGTTACCGACCTGTATGTCGCTGAATTTCCATCTTACCAAGTCAAACTCACCCATTTATCATTCAATTACGAGTCCTAACTAAAGTGGAGACAAGGGAACTGACTGGCTCACTGAATAGTAACACTGACACTTTATCAAAGGAAGGCAGGGAGAGGGTCCAGAGGAGGTTTACAGGGATGATAACCTGGAGTGAAAGGTTTACATATGAAGAGTATTGTACTCACTGGAGTTTAGAAGTGGCAGGGTGGTGGGGGAAGGGGGGGTGGGAATCTCATTGAAATCTACTGATAACCAAAAGACCTGGATACAGTGGATGTGGAGAAGGTGTTTCCCACGGTGGGGGAATCTGGGCCCAGAGGGCACAGCCTCAGAACACAAAAACATCCCGTTAAAATAGGGATGGAATTTCCTTACCCAGAGGGTGGAGAATTTGTTGAATTCGGACGGCCATGGAGACCAAGTCATTGTGGATATTTAGAGTGGAGGTAGATTTTCTTGGTCAGGAAGAGAATCAAGGATTACAAGGAGAAGGGACTGAGAATGGAATTGAAAAGGAGTGTAAATCAGCCATGATGAAATAGTGGGACAGAATGGATGGGCTGAATGCCCTAATTCCGCTCCAATTTTGCATGGTCTTTGTGTGAACAAGCTGGACCTGGTTGACATAGACCTGCTCAGCTCCACATTTCTGCAAGACTGCAAACTATGATACTCCGTCGATATTGAAATTGATTATATTTGTTTTTTTATTTTTGGAAGTAGATGCTCTCACTAACTGTCAGTGCAATTAAAAGTATGTTGGTCTAAGATCAGACAAATCCCTGTTATCCATCACCTTTTATAACAGTAATGTTCAGATTTGGATTTCTGCCAAGTTTCATGATTTTATTATACTGAAAGTCATAAAATCATTCATATTTTACTTCTTGAAGGCACAAGAGTGAAGCAAAAGGCCACTCGAGCCATTGTGCTCATGCTGGTCCCGAGCACATTCACGGTCTACCCCTTTGTCAGGGTGGGGGAGATCTCTTATCCCAAGCAATACCCGCCAACCCAAGCGCAGGAGGGTCACAAGACAAGCTGCATCTGTGGAGAGTTGAAAACAAACTGGAGGGACCAGGCAGCTCACTACCTGCTGCTCCACCCCATGGGATGTGGCAGTGTTGGGGGAAACCAGGAGAATCCCGATGAAACTCAAGCCTTTATTATTCCCCTTCCCTTCCCGCAGTCAAACCTTGTTGCTCCATCCCCGTTAGAAACAACTAACACAGAACTTTAAAATAAAAATGAAAAAAAAGGCAACACAGACATGCTGGTGAAACTCAGCATCTAGACCAGTGGTTCTCAACCTTTTTCTTTCGACTCACATTCCCACTTTAAGTATTCCTTATGCCAATAGTGCTCTGTGATTAGTAAGGGATTGCTTAAGGTGGGATGTGGGTTGAAAGAAAAAGTTTGAAAACCACTGTTTTAATCGTCCCTAATAGACTCGTTATGTGCACAGTTTCAGAACTCCAGAGGAAATGGGCCAATGACGATTTTTCTCAAGCAAAATATTTCAGTCACAATTGGGTCTAGAGCAGTGATTCTCAACCTTCCCTTCCCACTCACATCCCACCTTAAGCAATCCCTTACTAATCACAGAGCACCAATGGCCTAGGGATTACTTAAAGTGGGATGTGAGTGGAAAGAAAAAGTTTGCGAACCACTGATTTATCAGAGGATGTTTCAGGCCTGAGCCCTTTGTCAAGGTATTAGAGAAAAGCAGGCTTGGGCCTGTACAAAAAAGTGGGGCGGGAAGACCGCTCCAACCAGAATTTCAAGTTTGTTTATTGCACAAGTCCAACCTGACGAAACAGCATTCTCCGGACCTCAATGCAAAACATGCAGGCACACAATGAGACATAGCACCCATACAGGCAAACATTGCACATGCAGGGCAAATATACATTGTGGTAAACCACTGTTGTGTCGTGATTCGCTGCGGAGATCAATCCTACTCATAACCCTTGCATGCTCCCCCTTTCTCTTCGCTTCGATATGGATGATGGTTGGTCCAGTCTTTAGTTAACGAAAGCCTGATAGTTGAACAATTCCAGCCTTTTGTGATTATTGATGGTATAGCACACACATCTATAAAAAATATATTGTGTTTAGCCTCAGAGGGTCAGTGTGAGCAGTTCATTTAGTCGTTCAGCAGTCTCGTGGCCCGTGGGAAGAAGCCGTTCCTCATAAAACACACAAAATGCCCTTTCGTGTCTGTAGGAGATCAACTTTTGCCAACATTTCAGGCCTGAGCCCTTCTTCATGGAAGAAGCAGGATGATCAAAAAGCAGGAAATCTCCAAGTACAGAATAAACTCTGTGGACCCAAAAGGCTGGAGAAGATCAGCAGGTCAGACCTTTATGAGGCAACGGTAAAGGTTCAGAGTGCTGGCTGAGGGAGGAATTCTGACCAATAAAGAGTGTTCATTCGATATGATAAGGGGAGAGGTAAGAATTGATTATGTCTGTGTGAAAGGTGACAGGGAAAAGGGAGAGAGACTGAGCTGGGCGAAGGGGGTGGGGAGGTTGGGTTCAATGAAAGCCTGATCATGTAAAATCCTCCCCCATTCAGCATTCTGAGATTTTCTGGGGGGGATTTTCCCCTCATTCTGCTCATTCCCTGAAGAAAGCACGAAATGTTGGCCATCTATCTTTGTCTCCTATGGACGCTGAAAGACTGGCCCAGTTCTTTTTAAAGTGTGTTTTTAACTACAATCGCAGCGTCATTGCTTTTTCTCAGCCTGGCAGTTCGGGCTCTGATATTAACATCCGTTAAACACCTCCCCCCCTCCCCCGTATCTCTCTCTTTCCCTATCCTTGCCTCCCTGCAGCACCTTCCTCCCTTCCCTTCCCTTCCCTCTCTATTCGGAGAACCAAGGCCCTCCCCCTGTAACTTCTCAACTTTTATTTTCCTCATCAGATTTAGATTTACTAAAATGTTGCCTGGATTGCAGGATCTAGAATACGAAGAAAGATTGAGTAGACTGGGTCTTTATTCATTGGAGCGTAGAAGGTTGAGGGGGGATTTGATAGAGGTATATAAAATTATGAGGGGGATAGACAGAGTAGATGTGAATAGGCTCTTCCCCTTGAGGGTAGGAGAGATTGGAACGAAGGGTCATAAGTTAAGGGTTGGAGGCAAAAGTTTAGCAGTAACATGAGAGGGAGCTTCTTCACTCAGAGACTGGTGGCTGACCTCCCGGAAGAGGTGATCGCAGCAGGTTATTTAAGAGAAGGTTGGATGAGTGCAAGGGTGGGAAGGGATTGGAGGAGCGGGTAGTTGGGACTAGTGGAGTTTCACTTAAATCAGTGCGGACTAGAGGGACCGAGATGGCCTGTTTCCGTACTGTAATTGTTATATGGTTATATTATGTCAATCCCCCCCGCTTACCTCTTATCTGTCGGCCTGTGATCCTCCTCCTGCCCCTTCCTCTCTCCTCTCCTCCAACACCACCCCACCCCACCCACCACCCACCTGCCACCAAGAGCGGGCGGGTTTACTAGAAAACAACAACCATTTAACGATTTAGCACAACCCGGCTTTATCCATGATGTGAATTTATGTTTTAGACCCGCGTTATAACAGATTCCACTGTATTATGTGGTTGAAAACACCGTGAACTTGTATTTAATGTGATTTCTTGTAATCACTGAATAAACCAACCAAAATTGGTGAAATATTTTGGACAATGGCAGACAGCTCTAGCAGAAGGACGCCTAAGACTGCAGCCGGTGCTATGTCGATTCAGATCTTTCGCTAATATTTTCACACATATATTAATCTCTCAGGATCTGATCGATTGGAATATTTTACATCCAATCAATCAAGCAAAACGCTCTGTTGACTTGTTGAGCAACCCTGTCCGAATGCTTCGCCCAGAATGAAGCTTGATCTTAGTGACAAGATGAGCAACAGGTTCTAATTTCATTACCTTGGTCACTGCCGTCCCTGCAAACCAGTCCAGATCAATGAAAGCCAGAGATGCCAGCCCCAATAATCGAAGCTGGCTTTCAGTGCATCCAGAATCTGGGAGGTGGCCGTAAGCACATGATGAATCTACACAGACGCAGAGCACAGTCAGGTATCCACTGATTCGCTGAATATGTCCCCTATGTTTGGGCACACCCACTGGCCAACTGTACCTGCGGCCCCACCCACAGGTTCCTGAAGAAAGGTGACTGTTCTACAGCCCCCCCTCCCCCAGGACGTGCCTTTGCTCGATGGCAAATAAAAGCCTATTCGTCTGCTCAACTTCAGTCTTTTGGAGTCACTAATGGTGCATTAATCACGGAAGTGTGTTGTACAACTGGGAGCGATGAGTCAGCGTGCGGGAGGGAGATTGGAAAATGGCAGAATGGTGCGCCAACAACAACCTCACACTCAAGGTCACCGAAATCCAAGGAGTTGGTGGTTGACTTAGATCAGTGGTTCTCACCCTTTTTCTTTCCACTCACATACCACTTTAAGTATTCCTTATGCCATCGGTGCTCTGTGATTAGTAAGGGATTGCTTAAGGTTGGTATGTGGGTGAAAAGAAAAAGGTTGAGAACCACTTTTAATTGTTCTTAATGGACTCGTTATGTGCATGGTTTCAGAACTCCAAAGGAAATGGACCAATGACTATTTTTCTCAAGCAAAATATTTCACTAACAATTGAGTTTAGAGCAGTGATTCTCAACCTTCCCTTCCTACTCACATCCCACCTTAAGCAATCCCTAGGCCATCGGTGCTCTTTGCTTAAGGTGGTGTATGGAGTGGGAAGGGAAAGTTGTATTAGTTATAGTTGGTATTAACATTAGTCTTTGTCTTGCTTGGAGCTCTATCAGATTCGGATGAGATTTATGGCAGATAAACCAGGTGGATCAGTCTTGATCAAGAAGGTGATTCATCGGACAACACGATTAGCTTAGCAGTCAGCACAACACCTTTGCAGCGTCAGTGATGGAGAACAGGGTTTGAATCCCGCGCCGTCTGTAGGAAGTTTGTATGCTCTCCCGTGTCTGTGTGGGTTTCCCCCACACGCTCTGGTTTCCTCCCACCATTCAAACACTTATTGGGGGGGTTATAAGTCAATTGGGTGTAATTGGGCAGCACAGACTTGTGAGCTGAAAGGGCCTGTTTCCGTGCTGTATGCCTAATTTTAAACAAAAATTTAAATTAAATTTTAAATTTTAAATTTAACTCAAATTGGCTTAGAGACAGCGCGGGATTCCAATCCTGGTTCTGATCGCTGGCGATGTAACAGTGTTGCAGTGACAGCCACACCAACCACGACGCCTTTGGGAGTCACCATCTTGGAGGATTTTTCACGGACCCAACACACCAATGACATTGTCAAGAAAGTACCTCAGTGCCTCTACCTCCTCATGAGTTGGCGAAGGTTGGGTTTGTCATCTGAAACCTGGCAAATTTCGACAGAGTGTGCTGGCCATCTGCATCACGGTCTGGTGCGGGGACACCAATGCCCCCAGGCGTAGAGCCCTGCAAAATGTAGTGAACTAAGCACAAGTCATCACTATCGAGAAGGTCTACAGGAAACGCTGCCGTCGGAGAGCAACAGCGATCATCGAGGATCCACACCACCCGGCACCCACTCTGCTCCCGCTCCTACCATCAGGAAAGAGGTCTAGGTTCCAACAGGTACAGGAACAGCAGCTACCCCTCCACCATCAGACTCCTCAACTACAAAACCGCAGGAAAAAGAATCTCTGGGTTGTATGTGATGTCACGTATGTATTCTGGTGAGAAATACGAAATCGGATTCAATTCTGACAAACCCCCCCCCAACATGTAGACAAACATGGGCCTGCACCGCCATCTGGTGTCTGGCAGTGGAACTTTCCAATAATGTCTTTTAATGAAATCTATAGCTAGAGCACAATAACAGCTCCTTCTGGCCCATGAGACGGAGCTGCCAAAATGCCCAAATTAACCGATTTTGGAGGGTGAGAGGAAACCAGAACACCTGGAGGAAATCCACACAGGTCAGGGGGAAAACACAAAACGGACGGTGCTGGATTCGAACCTGCGTCATTGGCACTGTCAATAGTGTTTGAAATAACTGCTACTCTAAGCCTTTGAAAGAGAGGATTCAGTCTCCTTGTCACCTCTCCCATTTCAAAGCAACATCGACTTTCTATTTTCCATCTTTAATTATTTGCAGAAGCATTGCTGAAGGAAACAAGGGACACGTTGTACTTCTCTTATCCAGCACTCTGTAGTTCGGAAAATCCCGGCATGTTTGAATCTGCCGCCATTAGTAAAAACTCCTCACAGACAGGGCGGGACTCAAACCTTGGTCCCGATGGCTGATGCTATAAAGGCGTTGCACTGACTGCTACAGTAATAGTGCTGCCCGACAGCATTATTTCCTGTTTCAAGCTTTGTTCTTCCTTTGATCTGTTTCCATAGGGGGGTTCCTTTAGGGGTTCATTTCTGTTTTCCGCCATTATCTGTGGTCCGGTGATGGCCAGGCCCCAGCGTTGCCAGATTAAAGAGGTACAACCTGTACCAGTGAGACAATTTTAAATTTAAATTGAGGCATACATGAACCCGTGCCTCCCAATGACACACAATTAGCCTACAAACGTTTTAATGGGTGGAAAGAAATCGGAGCGCAAGGAGAAAACCTACGTAGACACGGGGAGAATCGAACAGGCTGTTTAAAGCCTGTCCTAGCATTAGGACCTGGCAGTAGGACCCTGTGGAACAGCGCTGTGGGTCTCAGCTCCCCGTTCACCAGCAGGCAGCAGAGTCAGTTCTTGTTTGGTGAACTTTACGGATATCATGCAGTAATCAGAGGGACTTTGTTTGATGCCAAACCAATCCAAGTTGTCTCTCTTCATGTCCCTCATTCCAGATGAATAAATTTATTTTAAACTGCATGTCATTGAAGCATACAGCACAGAATAAGGCCCCTCAGCCCAACATGTTCTTTCTATCCATCCAATACATTCTAAACCTGTTTATCATCACTGGGTCCATAGCCTTGTGTGCTTTGGAGCATCTTCTGTGGAGAGACTGCCTGCCTCCACGACCTTCTCAGACCCCAGCCATGCTCAGGGTTGGAAAAAAAAATTCCTTTAAGCTTGAAGGTCCACGGAGGGATCTTTGACGGAGAACGTCGGAGACCTCTGGTTCCTGATAAGCTAGTGGGTGTACAAAAGTGGGGAGATGAAGTGTGATGGGAATGGACTTTCTGGAATGATGGGGAGAGAGGTCCACAAGAAGTTTTCTGAAGCAAACTCGGCAAATACTGGGGAATTCGACAGGATCAATTCCTTGGCTGTTTTATTGGGGGTTGGCAGAGCACTAAAGGGGTGAATGGCCTCTTCCTGTTCAAATTTCCAGTTATCTTGGTGAGTTTTCTGTTGAAAATTTCACCAATGTCATACACCTTCATAATTACAAATAAGTGTCTAAAGGTCATTACAGTCAAACCCCTGGTATCTTGAATTCAAGCAAGCGCAGCCTTAAGCAACCGGCAAAAAAAAGAGGAAAATATATTGAAAAAATTAAATAAATCTGATTAAAATATTAAGGAAGAATATGTGTTTCAAAGTGTAAAAGTAAATGTTCTCTGAAATAACACAAAAATCTTCGGTGAAGATGGGAGCAAATATTCAGCCAGTGGAGAGCCTTGGTCGGGCTTTGCTCGTAGCAGCTGTTTGAATAAAGTTGTCTGAAACAGCAATGGCGTCGGCCAGGGTGAAGAGCTGGTTGATGCCGCTCGCCGTTGGGGTGACTCTCTTAAAGTGTCTCCGTATCCCTGCTTAGTAAGAGTTCCCCCGGTCAGAGGCTTTATCTGTAAACTTGTGGGAGGGGAGATAATTATCTGTAAAGTTATTGTTCGTCTTTCAGGCAGCTCCGTGGATGGGGAGGAACCTGCAGATGAAGCAATGGTTAAACATTTTCAAAGAATGTGACTGAAAAATAAAGTAAAATGGTTTAAGGTTTATATATTCATGCAAATGAAGCTTGTTCAATGTAAGTACAGCATAGTTGGCGGTTAACGCCACACCGTTTGCAACGCCAGCAATCAGGACTGGGGTTCGAATCATGCGCTGTCTGTAAAAAGTTTGTACGTTCTCCTCGGGTCTGCGTGGGTTTCCTCCAGGGGCTCTGGTTTCCTTCCACCCTTCAAAAATGTACCGGGGGTTGGGAGTAATTGGGCGGCACAGGCTCATGGGCTGAAAAGGGCCAATGACTGTGCTATATGTCTAAATGTTTAAAATATTATAATATTTTAAACTGTATATTCTTGATGCAGGTGTATTAGTTAGGCATTGTAAGAGTAAGTCTCAAGCAACCGGAAAATACACTTATCCGGCATCTAACAATCTCCATAGGTGTCAGATATCAGGGGGTTTTATTGTATTCTGTGATGGTGCCTGCAGTGTATTGTGACAGAGTATATATTTTTCTTGGAGATAAATTAGGAAAGGTATGTTAGAGTAGGTCACATGGAATCACTTTAAAACAGATTTTATTTGAAATACTGGAGACATAGTGGCTTCTCACACCTATTTGCAAGAGCTTTGAAGAGTGCTCAAAAGACGTCGCTAATGGATTATTGGTTATCAGGGAAACAGCAGGCTGGAACTGCTATTATTTGCTGGAGAGTTTTGCTATTGCAAGAGGGTCATGTGGTTTTGCAAGCAGAGAGAGTCAAACAGGTGGGCAGTGTCAGCCAGCAGAAGTTGCTGGGACTGAAACAGGACAAGCTGGCAAGCTTTTGGAAGACAGCTTGGATGAAGCTCTTGTGATTCATGCAAGAGGAGAGGACTGGCTGTCTAATGTTTCAATTGGAATAAGAGAAACAGAAAGGAACTCTGTGGTGACCTGAAAGAAAGAGGTTATCATCTGGAGAACCCTGATAGGGAAGTTGCATCAGCAAGACACTGGAATGGCTGATTAAAAAGGAATCAGTTGTGGATATCCTGGAACAACACATCTCTCTCTCTCTCTGAAAACCAACAAGAACCCTTCTGAGTGGTAACCATTTACCTGTCAAGCACCAAAGCCTGGTGAACTTTATAAATGTTAAATTCTGTGCACAGTAGAAGAATTGCCTGCAACCAGTGAACTTGGAGGAGTGAGAAGTGGGATTGGACTGTGAACCAAAGAACTTCCTTATATTTACACACCTATTACATACAAGTGCGCTTAGAATTAGAAGGACGTTAAGTAAGGTTAGTTACGTTAATGTGTGATTCAGTTTTCATGTTTAAAGATAATTAAAAGCAACTTTTATTTAAGTAACTATTTGCCTTGGTGAATATCTATTGCTGCTGGGTATTGGGGTCCTCTGGGCTCGTAACATTTTTCTGGGCTGCAGCAAGTAAGAATTTTGGTGCAGATGCACCTTGTACAATGTATGTGACTCATTTTAATCACAGCGGGCATCGAGGACACCGCAGTACCTGGGTTCGACAACAGGTGGCAGAACTCACCTACTCAAAGCTCTGCCCAGCAAACAGTTTTTGGAGTCTGGGTTGTTCACTTTCCCTCGGGATGGATCGCTGGTCCATAGTTGAGAGCTGGTAAAAGGAAGGACAGTATTAGAGAGGATATGAAGGACCTTTGAGGGAGGGTCAGAATCTGAATTTATTGTCAGGAACAAGACACGATATGCACTGTTTTGCCTTACACAATAAATTTTAAAAATAGTGCAAGTAAAGCAAAATTAAGGCCGTGTCTTTGGTTCATTGATCATTCAGGAACCTGATGGCAGCGGGGATGAAGCTGTCCCTGTGTCACTGAGTGCTCGTCTTCAGGCGACGCACGTCTTTGCCGTGATGAACCGGCCCCGCTTGTTATGCCTGGTCAGCAGGGGCCGCCGTGGCAAAGGTGGCCTCGAGGGATCGTCTCTTCCGGTCCGGACCAGGAGGGCACGTGCACGGTCACGTCACCACCACGCAAGGGCCAGAGCACAGGGAGCAGGACCGGAGACGGACTTAAAGGCTGCAGCGCGGAATTTAAATTAGAGCAGTTGTCTCGGTCACAAGCCACTTACGCCTGTACATTTTTTCTACCGATGGTAGTGGGGGAGGGGTCCTTGAGGATGGAGGCTGCTTTCTTCAGATACCACCTCATGCAGACGCCCTCAATGGAGTGAAGTCTGGTGTCCGAATGTCGCAGGACGAGTTTCTTGTCCTGAGCATTAGCGCCTCTGTGCCAGAAGGGGAGATTGGCTGGACACCCTCCAGGAGTGAGGGAGGTCAGATAGGAGAAACTGACCTTGTTCTCCCTGGTGTCATGAAGATGAAGAGGTTTACAGGTAAAAGGGACCAGCAGAGAATGCCAACTTGGTCGTGCAGGGTGAGATGGGCAACAAGACCCATTCGATGCTGTGTGCCTAGAATGGTTAAACAGACAATGTAACGGGTTTCATAACTGTGGTAAGCCACTGGATGTATATGTTTGTCTGTTTGGGAACACCCATTGGCCGACTGTACCTGTGACTCCTCCCATAAGCTCCTGAATGTTCCACAGCCCCCTGCCCAGTTCAGGACAGTCGAGCAGCATGGATGTGCTTTTGCACTAAAGCTAATAAAAGACTATCAGTTTGTTCAACTTTGGATTATTGATCTATAACATCTTTGTATCCACTCTGTCTTTCAAATATGTGTGTGTGTGTGTGTGTGTGTGTGTGCGCATTTTAGCATGTGCACGTGTGTATGTGTGCATGTGTATACATGTGCGTTTGTCTGTATTTGTCTGTGTAATTGCGTATGTTTGTGTGATGTGTGTTCACGCGCGTGTGTGTGTCTATGAGTGTGTTTGTGTGTTGTGTGCATGTGCACGTGTGTGTGCGTGTCATGCATCTGTGTGTGTACATGTTGTGTGCATGCGTGTGTATGTGTGCGAGCGCGCGTTCACGTGAGGATGTGTGTCTGTGTGTCTTCATCCTTTCTGTTAGTCCTTTTTTAGAAAACTACCTCCAGACATTTTGCAATATTGTTGAAAGCTTTTGCAAGATGCTGCCCTGCCTTCTGGCAGTGTGCTGGGTTGTTTACACTCACCATATTGGATTTCTCCAGCACCAAGGTAGCGGGCAATAAATAATATATTCGCACTGGAAATTAAGATATTATGAATAACATGAAAAGTTTCTGTAATCTCGTTCCTTGCTGCTTCGAAAGGGCCTTATACACATTTAATGAGTACTTGTCCATGACTTTGATGTACCAGTTCACACCAGGCGAACAATGTCAATATTTATTGTCCATTCTTATTGGCCCATGTATGCTGCCCACAGGTATGAGTTAATATGGAGCTGAGCTCCTCACTGGAAGGCCATCAATGCATTTTCAGTTCAATCCAGTATGAAACTGGCCTGGATCAAAACTCCAAATAATTTTTGATGGCTTGAATTTAACTTAATTGTCCGGCCACTGTGGAAGGGCCTGAATTCCTATCTCTGGGACAACAGTGCAGGATTCTGCGTCTTAATCATTACATCTCCCCCGTTCCATTTTCCATTCTGTTTATCAGTATTTTATCGTGCAGACCCTGAAAGTCTGAAACAAATATTGAAAGTCCTATCTCAGCAACCAGGCAGCCAGTGTAAAGCAAGAAGCTGACTGCATTCAAGTGCCTGAAAATGATGGGAGCTCGCGGGTCTCTGAACTGAAGTGCTAATTATGCTTCACCCTCCACAGTTGCTGCCCGACCTGCTGTGTGTGTAGGGACAGTAAAAGGCACTTCCAGCCCACGAACCCGCATCGCCCAACTATCTGCCAACCCCTACATCGTGGGAGGACACCTGAACATCCAGAGGAAACCCACGTGGACACGGGGAGAATATAAAAATTCCTTACAGGCAGCGCCGGAATTAAACCCGGCTCACAAGCAGTGTTACGCTAACCACTACGCTGAACATGCCGCCCACGCGTTGCCGCCCGGGTGGTTCCAGTATTCTCATTTTTTTTTAAATTTTGGAATTCAAGCATTTACAAAATTTTTTTCCTGATTTTTTTTTAACCCCACTTCAACTCAGTCGGGGCGGCTTGGTCAGCGCCGTGGTTAGTGCCACACTGTTTCAATGCCAGCGACCTGGACTGGCGTTTGAATCCGGAGTTGTCTGTGAGGACTTTATATGTTCTTTCTTTTTCTGCTCCAGGTGCTCCAGTTTCCTCTAAAAATGTACCAGGGTTGTCGGTCACTTGGGTGTAATAGGGTGGCGTGGGCCGAAAGGGCCTGTTACCGTGCTGTATGTCTAAATTTTTTTTAAAGTAATTTTAAAAAACTCCATTCCCTTAACCATTCAAATCCTTTTTTTCCCCCCTATCAGCCCCATCTCTCATTGTTTAATTGCATGTTTCACTACCTGTGGAAGCTGCAACAAACAAGTCTTTGATTGCATCTGGGCGTTGTATCTGTCAACCTGTCATTTCCACAGTCTGTTGACATCCTTAATGGTTGTTCTAAATGCCTCTTGAATGTAGCAACTGTACCTGATTCCACCACCTCTTCAAGCAGAAATATTCTGGCTAGCAACCACTGTAATAGGTGTAAAGGAATCTCAGGGCTGTATGTGATGTCATGTACACACTCTGACAGTAAATCGGAAACCTGAATTCTGAAATTTGAATAGACAGGAAATTAGATCCTTTAAATTAATTTATATTTGTGATGCCTTTGCTATTTGGAATGTGTGATTGGTTCTGGATATTTCTATGACCAGCATATAAGTTGACCCACATTTTTCGGCCTAAATTTTACTCCCGAGGAAGTAGAGGCGCTGACGTGCTTTCTTCCTGATGCCATTAGTGCGTTGGGTCCAGGAAAGATCCTCTGAGATAGTGACTCCCAAGAACCCAAATGTGCTCACCCTCTCCACCTCTGATCCCAAGGGTCGCTGGATTGTATAACCTCTGGCTTTCCTTTCCTATAGTCAATAAACAGCTCCTTAGTTTTGGTGACATTCAGTGCATGTTGGGTTCTTCCCCTTTGCCACCAGATTTCTGAATGGACAATGAAGCACTAGACACCCCCTTATTTTCTCTTTGCACTAGTTACTTTTTAAAATGTAATTTATAGCAGTTTTTGCACAGGAACTTGGGTTAATCTCTGGAAAGGGATAGGAGTCCGCGGGGAGAATCGATCGGCCCTCGGGGTCTCCGAAGGACTTCTCTCTTGCTTCTCTTTCCCCTATTATTGGGGGTGCTGGGAGGGCCTTCACGGCGGGCAAAAGCCGATGAATTTTGTGCTTTTGGATACATGACTATAAAGAAGTCAAGGGATCTGTTGGTCTGGACTCCACCCCTGCTCCCATTCCTCCCCTTTTCTTTCCCCAGCCTTTAATTCAAATGCCAATGGGGTTTTTTTCATTCATAACCTTGAGAGAGGGCTCAGGGCTGAAACATTGGTAATAGATCTTTACCTCTTGTGGATGCTACAAGACTGGCTGAGTTCCTCCAGCATTTCTGCGCTTACTTTTTCAATATTTTTTTATATATATAGAAGATTACAATGAAGAAAAGGGAACGAAACTAAAAATACGATATCACATATGCGTGTATATTAATGTAAACCCTCAAACAGTATGAACTCGATCTGACCTACTGCAAGGGATGAAAATGCAAATAAATCAAAATATCGTAAATGAAAAAAACACCTCACCCGCTCTAATAAAATAAAGCAACTGGCAAAAAGCAGGGGAGCAGTTTTATCTTGAAGGTTACATATATTTTGTAGTATTTTTGGTTTTTACCGTAAATAAAAAAAAACAAAGAATCTATCTTTTCCGGAAGAGTGAGAACATTTGCATCAAATTAAAATAATCATGTAATAATATGGATACTTGCCATTTCATCACTTGGCCACAGGGTGTCACCTGTGGCCACTCACTAGATAAAGGTGAGACAATCGCCTCCTGAATACTTCTCACCTTCCCGGCTAGAGTCAAGGCTGTGTTAAGTTTCTCAGTTGATTAAAGTTCCACTTCAATCTCACACTCTACTTGGTTGATGTGTTGCTACACATGGATCTTCCAATTTCACCGATGAATCAAATAAATGGCACCTTTTTTTTCTAAATTAAACAGGACATAATATGAGAAAACCATTGATTCACTGTGGAGGTCTGGAGTCTTCTCATTTGAATAGGATAGCTCTTCTAGCCAACAATGTAGAGAAGGTCACAACCCATTGCACAGGTACAGAAAAACCTCCCTGTGTCTGATTCAATCACCCTGAAAAGAGCAATTATTGGATTGGGTTGTAGCTCGACCTGGAATATAGTTGAAAGGATATTTAAAAAATTAGTTCAAATAATTTTCTAAAGATGAACAAGATCAAAACATGTGTGTCAATGTAGCAATGCCTTTCTGCATTTTGACAGAGGTCCTCTTCATTTTGGCTGTACTGCACTTTGGTCAGTAGAGGATGGTGTTATGCAAGGTAAAGCTCATCTTCTCCCCTGCAGTAGTCACCTAAACCTTATCCCTCCCTTGCTGGCAACACACAAGGGTTACCCTGGAGGAACAAGAGCCACAAGTTGTACATACATGGTCTTTCAGGCTACTACACGGATGCTTATCTTTATTCCCATCCACACTCACCTCATTTATTTTCATTCAATGTATATTTATTTGTTTGTGATTCAAGTACCCATATAACTGCACATCATTGTAACTGGTACCTGGTCCTTATGGAGAACATGGAACATTATAGCAAACCAATTTTAGCCAACCAATGAAAACTGAATTCACACCAATCTAATCCTACCCTTCCTTAAACCCAGACCTCTATTTTTCTCCTGTCTAAGAGCCCATTGGATTTCCCTATTGTACCAGCCTCCACCACCACCCCCATCAATGCATTCCAGGGCCCCACAACCCTCTATGTAAAAAAGAACTTACCTCTGACAACTCCCCTAATCTTTCCTTCATTCACCTTAAACTGATGTCATCTGGTATCTGGTATCTATTTGGCTCTCTGTGCCCCTCAGAATTTTATGTACCTCATGGCTGGCGTAGCGGTTAGCACAACGCCTTTACAGTGCCAGTGATTGGGACCAGTCCATAAGGAATTGGTATCTTCTCCCCGTGTCTGCGTGGGTTTTCCCCAGGGCCTCCAGTTTCCTCCCAGTGTTCAAAATGTACTGGGGTTATAGGTTAATTGGGTGGAATTGGGTGGCACAGGCTAGTGGGTCAAAATTGCCTGTTACCTTGCTGCATGTCTACATTTAGTTTAAATTTAAAATAAGACAATTCTTCGATCCAGGCAACATCCTTGTAAATCTCTGCACCCTCTTCAAACCATCAACCTCCTTCATTTAATGAGGTGGGGGGGGGGGGGGTGGGAGAACTGAATGCAATCCTCCAAGTAATGGAGTACGCGATAATAATCTATCATCTCTCATCAAGTTCAAGTTGATTGGCACATACTTTAAGCTGTAGTGATAACATTTATTTTGAGAGCAGTCCATAGGACCACCTCGTGCATAGCACAGCAAGAGAGACACAATACAGCAGTGCAGGGTTACAGAGAGGGAATAGTTGGTTCTGAGCAAAGGTACCATTATTTTATTCAAGTGAGGTTCATTTAGGAGTCTGATAATGGCCTTTGAATCTGGTAGGGCATGACTTCGCGAATCTTCTTCCTGGGAAGGGGGAAGAAGAGACTAGGCTGAGATGTGATGCATCTTATAATATGTTGGGGCCTTTTCCAAGGCAACAGGAGATATAAATGGAGTTGATGGAGAGGAGGCGGCTGTGTGTGATGGCTCAAGCCTGGTTCGCAACCCTCTGTAGATTCTTTCAGATGACTCTCTGAATTAAGGCCATGTCCTGCTCTGCCTTAATTGTTTAAATGTATTAATTATATCTGAGATGTTCTAGATATCAACTGCTCTGTGTAATCGAGTGATGGACTGAGGGTTAGAAGGTTCACACCACATCCCCTCTCTTGTCAGCATGACGCAGCAATTATTGCTCTTTCTAAGAAGACTGAAGCAGGCAAGGCTAGCGGCCAATCTTCCGTCGAGAGCATCCTGGCCACCTGTGTGGCATAGTGGCTGAAGACAGTGGTTTTCAAACTGCTCCCCCAACTCTCATTCCATCTTAAGTAATCCCTGTACCATCGGTGCTCTGTGATTAATGAGGGATTGCTTAAGGTGGTACTTAAGTGGAAAGAAAAAGATTTGAAAACCACTGTTTTAATCGCCACCCCCCCCCCCTCATTGACTTGTTATGTGCACGGTTTCAGAACTCCAGAGGAAATAGGCCAATGACAATTTTTCTCCAGCAAAACATTTCAGTCACAAATGGGTCCAGAGCAGTGATTCTCAACCTTCCCTTCCCACCCATATCCCACCTTAAGTAATCCCTTACTAATCACAGAGCCCTGATGGCTTGGGGATTACTTAAAGTGGGATGTGAGTGGAAAGAAAAAGGTTGAGAACTCTGTGCTTGATTCTTTATCATTGAGTTTGATTCCGTGCCCACCCACCCCCTCCCCCTAAACCCTCCCAAAAGAAAAGGGTAAGAAATAGAAAGATTAGAATAGATAAAGGAAAAAGAAGATAGTGAGAATTTCCCTAGAGGTACTCTTCATAGCAGAATATCGTACATTTGTATATGTCATATATATAAAGAGGATCATATACATATGTCTCTAAATTAACATTTGACTTATAAATGCAGGCATCCCTTTTACTAAGTAGTCTCATACTATTCCTTATGAATTAATTAAAATTAATATAAATAAACTACCTCTTCCATTTACTAACGTATATCAATACACTATTCTTGTATATCTGCCCAAACTATCCTCCAGCGGATCAAATCTTACTTCTGAGTTGCTGCCAACCTTTGTTGAAATCCAGATATTTTAAAATAAACAATAAATTTAATCATACATAATCAGTAATAAGTAAGTAAGAAGTAAAAAAAAATGAATCCTCCCCCCACCGACGCTGTTTAATGTACAACACTACCCCTCTCTACCGTTGGGCATGTGGAGTCTGCCACAAAAATGAGCACGGTCAGAGGCTCCCAGACTCTGAAACCCTTAACCTCCCAGATATACACACCTAATAAGCTTAATAATTAAATTACATCAACCAATTAAATAAACACACTCACTCCCTCGATTCATTAATAGGTAATATCTCCACAAATTCTGCTCTCTGTAAAAAATTTCTTGTTGTCGTCAGGTAATGAAACCTTCAACGTATAGTAGCTGGGTAACAAAGTACAAACTTTATCCCAAAGGGTTTTCTTAACCCAATTGAACTCCCTTCCTTGAGTCATTAATAGGTAATGTCTCCACAAATTCTGCCACTTGTAAATATACATCACCGACGTTTCTGGCTTGAAGTATGGAAAAGATGTCGGCAAGCGTCCAAACCAACGTTTGGGGGGGTGTTAAGGGGTGGCCACAAAGGCAGGAGGTGATAAGGTGGAGCAAGGAGGGAGGGAACAGCAGAGATCAAGGGGAGGAGGGCTAGCTGGGTGAATGTTCGTCACTGTCCCCTCCCTCCCTCCTCCACCTATCACCTCCTGCCTTTGCAACCACCCCTTAACTCCTCCCCCCCACTCTTTTGCTTGGATGATATTTTCCCCAGACCTTGATGAAGGCCTCAAGCCCGAAACGTCAGTTTCTCCAGCTTCCGACCACGTTGCCTGCAGATTCTCATGTTTCACACAAACGTGTCGACAAGCGGTGGAATCTGGGGGTAGTGGCAGAGATTGGGCTTCAGCCAAAAACGTCAACTGTTTTTTTCCTCCCAATGAATGCTGCTCGCACTCGCTGAGATCCTCCGCCAGACGATGTTCTGGCATCTGCAAGTCTCCTGTCTGACTCCAGGAGAGAAAGTGTTCGTATCAGGCAATGATTCAAGGATAGTCAAGGGCACGGGGTTCACTGGCCAATAAGCTCAGGGAAAATGAAGCAGAGAGGCAGCCCTCAATATTACTCAATAAATCATGTCTCTTGTGCTCGATTTCTTGATTTAACAAGACACTCTCATCAGTTGTAGGTGTTTTATGCTGTATGTCATGAGACTCCTTGATGTCAGTTGTTTGGAATGTAATTTTAAAGGTGATTGAATATCTTATCATTGCACTTTGAGCATTCACTTCTGGTTCCAAAATATTGACTTCCTTACATTGATCAATAAAATACCTTATTTTCTTTTTATTGTATGTCCTCTCAAAGTTTATTGCACATTTTAATTTAATCTTTTTTCCTGATAGTTCTTAAGTTAATTTGCTCAGATTTGAACTACCTGTTCAGAGAGAACTCGCTTGTTTTAAGCAAGTATTGGCGCAGCCACTGGGATCACGAGATAAGCTTGTTTTGTTCCATGCATCTCATGATCCCTCCCCGTGGGGAGGGGGAAGGATTAGGGGATCATTTGCCTTCCCAAACTGACCTTGCATGCACAGAGATGGAGCGAGGAGCTCTACTTTACGTGCTATCCAGGCAGATGGCAAAAAAAGTCACGTGGCCCAGCGCTATTTTGGATTGGAAAACGGTAACGAGGTTCATCGTGACAGTGGCAAGAGTTTAGCCTAACAGAATCCTATGATTCTATGCTCACCTTATTGAATGAAGCAACATTGGCGATTTTGTTCTTTATAAGTTATAGGTGACACGAGACTTGATCTCTCCTAAACAACACTAAATCAGAGACCCTTTAGGGACACTTATTTTGTCCATCATTATTATTACTGAATATTTATTTTCTGTATTGCACAGTTTATTTAAATTTAGACAGGCCATCTCGGTCCAAGAGTCCGCGCCGCTCAATTTTCACCCCATTAACCCATACCCCAGTACGTTTTGAAGGGTGGGAGGAAACTGGGGCCCCTGGAGAAAACCCACTAAGACATGGGGAGGACGGACAAACTCCTTACGGACCATGCACGATCCGGTCCCGAGGGCATTGTTGCGCTAACCGCTACCCCAACCATGCCACCCTCTTTTTTTATTTGCATTTCCTTCCGGTTTACATTTTTCTCTTATGTATACGTATCTTCTCTTGAGTGACTTTTTTTGCCATCTGCCTGGCCCGCAGGAAAAAAAGAATCTCAGGGATGTATGTGATGTCATGTATGTACTCTGACAATAAATCTGAACTTTGAACTTTGAATTTGCACCCATTGTAGTCTCTATCTATGCAACTATGATGAGCCATCCATATTTAGATGCTGTAAAACATCAAAGTATTGCCCCTGAGAAAGATCAGTGATTATAACTGGTTTTCTCTGCAGCAGTAATGGTATCAAATCCATGGTTTAATGAGGTTTTCACAAGAGGCTCAACTCACTGAGTTTCCTAACAGAAAGTCCACAGCCTGAGGGGGTTAAGGGGTGGTCACAAAGGCAGGAGGTGATAGGTGGAGGAGGGCGGGAGGGGACAGCAGAGATCAAGGGGAGGAGGGATAGCTGGGTGAACGATCATTGCTGTCCCGTCCCTCCCCTCTCCACCTATCACCTCCTGCCTTTGTGTGACCTCCACTTAACCCCACCCCCCGCCACTACACTTGTCGACATTTTTTTCAAGACCTTGATGAAGGGCTCTGGCATTTGCAAGTCTCTTACCATCAGGCAGCGTGCATTTTGAAGCCCGGATGATGGCATTGTAACAGCCGCTACGCTAACGGTGCTGCCCCATCACAGTTTGATGCTCCTGTACTTCCTGGTCGAAGGTGGCGGGTCAGAGATACCGTGCGCTTCAATAATTCTTTGGGCTCCTTGTGAAATGTCACAGCAACTCTCCCAGTATTCAATTTTTATTTAATGACTAGGTGTTCTGACTTGACAACCCCTACCAGTTCAATAGATCCTTCCCAAAACTAGGTGGCCACATCTGCTCACAAAATCAGAATCAGGAATGTGTTAGAAAATTCATTGTTTTGCATTACAGCTGCCAAATTGCTACAAATTACAATTTTTTACTAGATAATGCACAAGAAGGGAAATTGAGGCAGTGTCTGCGGTTCACGGTCCATTCAGGAAACTGATGGCGGAGGGGAAGAAGCTGTCCTCATGCTGCTGGGTGCTTGTACCTCCTTCCCGGTGGTAGCGGCGTGACGAGGACATGGTCTGAGCGGTGGGGGTCCTTGAGGAGAGAAGCTGCTTTCTCAAGACACCACCTCATGCAGATGTCCTCTCTGGAGTGAAGATGAATGCCCGCGATGGTGTTAGTCGAATTCACACCCCTCTGAGACCCTTCCTGTCTTGTGGTTTGGCACCTCCGTACCAGACAGTGGTGCAACCAGTCTCCTCAGTGCACCAGTAGAAATTTGCAAGAGTCTAACTAATCTCCTCAAACTCCTCGCGAAGTGAAGCCTTCTTGGTGAATGCATCGACATGGAGGCCCCAGGACAGATCTGCAGAGATGTTGACCCCTCCCCCCCCAGGAATTTAAGTTGTTAACCCTTTCCACAGCTAACCCCCTCGAAGAGACTGGTTCACGCTCTCCTGATTTTTTCCAATCATTTCCAGAGTTAACCGCTGAAGTAAAGAAGGAGCCTGCTGATACTGGTAATTGGGAGCAACTGACAAAGTGCTGGAAGGAAGCAGTGGGTCAGGCAGCATTCGTGGAAGGTAGTGGAGAGTCGACATTTCGGGTCAAAAACCCTTCATCAGGGCTAAACCTCACCTGTGTATTTCAATGGAAGGTAGGAAGCAAGGTTGAAGGCCAATTCTAATGTAACATTCACACCGATCTCTTCACTGATGCCATAGAAACATAGAAGATAGGAGCAGGAGTAGGTCATTCGGCCCTTCGAGCCTGCTCCGCCATTCAATGAGATCATGGCTGATCTTAAAGTTCAGTACCCCATCCCCGCATTCTCTCCGTAACCCCTAATTCCCTTATTCTGAAGAAATATATCTAACTCCCTCTTAAATATATTCAATGAACCTCCCTCTCCTGCTCTCTGTGGCAATGAATTCCATAGATTCATCACCCTCTGGTAAAGAAATTCCTCCTCATCTCGGTTCTAAATGGTTTGCCTATTATCCTTGAACCATGGCCCCGGGTTCTGGACTCCCCCACAATTGGAAACATCCCTTCCGCATCCATTCTGTCCAGTCCTGCCAGAATTTTATACGTCTCTATGAGATCCCCTCTCAATCTTCTCAACTCCAGCGGGTACAATCCCAAATTGTGCAATCTTTCCTCATAAGTCATTCCTGCCATTCCAGGTATCAGCCTGGTGAATCGCCTCTGCACTCCCTCCATTGCAAGAATATCCTTCCTTAGATATGGTGACCAAAACTGCACACAATACTCCAGCTGGGGTCTCACCAAGGCTCTGTACAGCTGCAGTAAGGTATCCTTATTCCTATACTCAAACCCTCTTAATATGAAGGCCAACATACCATTTGCCTTTTTAACCGCCTGCTGTAGCTACATGCTCGCCTTCAGTGACTGGTGCACAAGAACCCCTAGGTCTCTCTGCACTTCCCCGTCTCCCAATCTGTTGCCATTCAAATAGTAATCTGCCCTCCGGTTTGTATTACCAAAGTGGATAACATTGCATTTATCCACATTGTAGTGCATTTGTCATATATCTGCCCAGTCCCCCAATTTATCCAAATCACACTGGAGCTTCCTGACCCCCTCTTCAGTGCACACAACTGCTCCTAGCTTAGTGTCGTCTGCAAATTTGGAGATATTACATTCAATCTCCTCATCTAGATCATTAATGTAAATTGTGAACAGCTGGGATCCCAGTACAGATCCCTGTGGCACCCCACTGGTCACCGCCTGCCACTCAGAAAATGAGCCATTTATCCCAACTCTCTGTCTTCTATCTGCCAGCCAGTTCTCAATCCACATCAATCCATCAGACCAGGTTTCCAATATGTGCAGTGTTCTTTTACATTTTTTTTTCATTTATTTAACACACAGTAGAATCCGATTCCAACCAATTTTACACCCATATTAATCTACAACTGGTATGTTTTGGAAGGTGGGTGGATTCTGGAGCACCCGGTGGAAACCCACACAGACACAAGGAGAACGTGCAGGCGGGGCTGGATTCGAACTCTGATCACTGGCGCTATAAGGACATTGCACCAACTGCTCCACTAACCATGCCACCACCTCATGTTGATTTATTCCTTCTCTGCTCTCTTCTCATTCACTTCCCCTCTCTTTTTAAACTACAACCGGCCCTTTCGCCGACAAAGCTCATGCTGCCCAATTCCACTCAATTTACTGGCAGTACCGATATGTTTTGAACAGTGGGAGGAGGAAATTGGAGCTCCACCCCCCCAACCCCCGGAGGAAACCCACGCACTCACGGGATGAAGGTAGAAACTCCTTACAGAGAGCGGTGGATTTGAATCTAGGTCGCTGGCGCTGTAGCGGCGTTGCGCTAACCGCCACGCCAACCACTCTATCACCATTCGAAGGAAAACACTTCCCAATCAAAATGTGACTGAAACTGGAAGAGAAAGATTTCATGTTTAGATCAGAGTAGATGTCGAAAGGTTAATTCCCCCCAGTGGGCGAGTCTAGGACAGGAGGGCATATCTTCAGGATGGAAGAGCATCCACTTAGAGCAGAGATGCGGGGGAATTACTTAAGTCAGAGGATGAAATTTGTTGCCACAGGCAGTTGTGGAAGCCATGCTGTTGGGGAGAGATTGACAGGTTCTTGATTAGCCAGGGCATCAAAGGTTATGGCGAGAAGGCCAGGAAGTGGGGCTGAGTGGGAAAATGGATCAGCTCAGGATTGAATGGTGGGGCAGACTCGATGGGCTGAACAGCCTATTTCTGCTCCTGTATGTCTTATGAACTTACTCGCAGTCCCCCTAACCGTGATCAACATGTTCTAACCAACACCCCCCCCCCCCACCCCTGTGACGTCTCGCTGCCGCCTGTGCCATTCAATCTGCCCCTGGTCCACCCCCCTCCCGTCCCGGACCACTCCCTTTATGTCCTCAACTGCTTCCATTTTTCTGCAAGCAGGTCGAACCTCTGCCGCGTTCCGATGCAAGGCCACCGACCGGAAATGCTAACTTTGTCTGTGAGCAAACTGTGGCATTTAGTAACGCTGTAGCAGTCACAAGCAGACCTGTAGAAAATGATCGTTGCAACATCCTAATATTTTTTTCATGAATATTTCATGCGTGGGCCTATTTGGTAAAGATTTCAATAAAGAATAAATCTGAAGGAAGGAACAGTTTAATTGGATACAGATCCCATGAGTGATATATCTGAGACTTCTCATCTTTGCACTGTATCTTCTCCGTTAACACGGCGCATCACAGAAGTCACATTTATTTCTGTCTCACTGCACCTGCTGTACCCTTTCCAATCCCCTACCTCGTCACTGCCCAGCCCTCTCCCCCGGGCCCCCTCCAGAATAACACAGGAGGAGAGGAAGTCTCGCACCATCCATAGGCTGGTATAAAAGACAGGAGTAAAATGCAAAGGCCTACAGTGGTTGAAGTTAAAACCCAATGCTGGGGAAACTGGCCAAGTTGAACAGTGTGCTTTATGTAGCAAAGATAAAGATAAATCACCAACATTTCTGGCTTAAGCCCTTCATCAAAGTAGGAATATCTAAATAAAATGGTGGGCTGATGGGGAGGTGAGGGGAGTGGCAGGGGGAGGAGCACAGTCCCAAAGGCAGGAGGTAGTAGGTGGATAAGGGAGGGAGGGCAAACAAGGCGAGGAGGGATGGCTCTTGTGAAGGGAGTAGGTTAGCAGAGACCGGAGAAATCAATGTTAATGCCATCCAGCTGGAGAGAGTCCAGACGGAAAATCAAGTATTGATCCTCCAATTTGGTGGGACAGTACATGAGGTCATGGACAGACACGTCAGCATGGGAGAGGGGAGAGGAATTGAAGTGGTCAGCCACTTGGGGAATCCCTGTCACTGATGCAGACAGAACGAAGGTGCTCAGCAAAATTATTCCTCCAATCTGCACCCAGTGTCTCCAATGTAGAGAAGACCACAAAGGGAGAACCGAATATGATAGATGATTCCCATGGATACAAAAGTGAAGTGTTGCTTCACTTGATAGGACTGTTTGGTGGTAAAGGAGAAGGTCTGGGTGCAAGAGTGCACTTCCTTTTGTCGTAGGGCAAGGTATCAAAGGGGTCAATTGATGGGGTGAAAAGTTGACGAGAGAGTCATGGAGGGAGAGGTAAAGATAGATTATAGTGTGATGTTTCTTTTATTGTAATAAAGAAACTTGGGTTATTTTAAAACAACTATACTTTATTGACTACTGAATAGACCTGGCGGAGGCATCCATCTTGAATTCAACCGAAGCTGCTATCAACTCATCTCTGACTCCCTCTAGTGGTCAGGAGGGTCACCAGCACTCTATCACTCCATGTTGTAACAAGGGATGCCCACCCTTAAGTAGTTCTCCTCCTCTCTTCGAAGGGAGTTCTGTGAGAGTCCCTGCTGCCCTCAAACTCTTTGACCACATACTCACCCAGACTCACACCTCGTGTTTGACCCCAAAACAGATAAAAACAGTGAAAAGAAAACTTCTGCCACTGACTGTGATCGAAGAGCTACAGTTGTGTGTGTTTTTTTTTCTCTTGTGAGAAGTGCTTCAAGAAGCCATCCACCATCGGAAACGTCTACAGGGAATGATGCCGTCAGAGGGCAGCAGCAAACGTCAAAATCCCACACCACCCAGCACATGCTCTGTTTTCGCTGCTGCCATTAGGAAAGAGGAATGGGTGCCACAAGACTCGCACCACCAGGTTCAGGAACAGCTGCTACCCCTCCACCATCGGACTCCTCGACAACAAACTCAATCAGGGTCTCATTTAAGGACTCTTCCTTTTGCACTTTATTGATTTTTTTTCTCTCTGAATTCCACAGCTCATTTACATTTCTTTATTTGTTTGCATGTTTGTACATTAAACACAGTTTTCTAAAAAATAATTAGCAATTAGTGGTAATTCTGCCTCCCCCGCAGGAAAAGAATCTCAGGGTTGTATGTGATGTCATGTACATTCTCGGACAATAAATCTGAAAATTTGAAGAAGTCCACAAGGTGCACATCTACACACTACTGTTAAATAATTGACACCTGTCCTGACTTTATTTATTAGTATTTTATTTATAATAAAAACATAAAAATACAGTTTTCATATACAATGTTACAAAAATTTTATTTTATATAGAAAACAAAGGAAAGAGAAAAAAAGAGAGAAAAAAACAACAATCTAACACCCTCTCCCCCCAAAACCCACAAAAATTAAATTAAACTACAGAAATAAACTGAAAAAACTGCTAAAAACCCTAAAGATAATATAACAGATATATATTTGAACAAATATATTGAGCTGGATTGCTCTTGGAAACACTCAAAGATCACATAAAAACACAATTAGACAGCTGTCCTGACTGAGAAAATAATAAGGCCAGAACTCTGCTCAGAGAAGGGTAAGTTCTTCTCTATCTCAGGCAACAAAACAAACTTTCATTTGTATGGTGCCTTTAACATAATAAAGCCCTTCACCAGAATGCTGCCCGGAGCTGCTCCTTGAAGGCAATGGCTTTGGGCACATTCTAACTCAGAAATACAGCGCGGTAGCAGGCTCTTCCGGTCCATGAGCCCGCACCGCCCAAATGCACCCATGTGACCTGCTAACCCTGTACATCTTTGGGAGGAAACCTGAGCACCCATGGGAAGAACGTGCAAACTCCTTACAGACAGCACCGGATTCGAACCCATGCAATAACGTCATGCTAACTGCTGCCCTAGGCATACTGCACCTTCCTCACACTGAATGCAGGGGACCAAGTTGTCAAACCGCGAAAGCCTTCTCGAAGATAATTAGTCAATGTTCAGTCAATGTCCACACTTTCTGATAGCCCAAAGAAAATCTCACCAACCAAGGCGTGTGATGGTCGTAGAAGAGATGGGTTTCAAAGACAGTCAGAAAGGAGGAAAGACAGTCAGGAAGATACCAAATCTATTCATTGATCACCTACAGTGTCTGGTTAAATTGGTTTACTTACATAGCAACAGCATCTAATGATCAAAAAATATTGTAATTCATTGGCTGTGAAGTGCTGTGGGAGCTAACTGGGAGATAATATTATAATTGCTCATTTTTCTTTCCATCCCACTGAACCACAAAGCAACATCTGTTATTCTTCCAAAGAGTAGCATGAATTTGCATAGATAGCAGGGGAAGAGATTAACTCCTTGAATACAGACATGCTCGCAAATCGGTTTGCTGCCTCCGGCTTCAGAATCAAGAATCAGAATCAGATCTTATTGTCACGAACATGCTTCACGATCACGGCATTGCGACATTTTTCAAAACTTCATAAATTAGTGCAATGGAAGTGAAAATGTCTGTGGCTAATTGTCTGCTCAGGAATCTGATGGCGGAAGGGAATAAGCTGTTTTTAAGCTTTGCCTTCAGGCTCCTGTACCTCCTTCCCGAAGGAAGCAGTGAGAAGAGGCCATGGCCTGGGTGGTGGGGGTCCTTGAGGTTGCTTTGCAATTGCACGTGGCGGAAAGATGTTACCCAACCCAGCACCCTATGGCCCCAATAGGGGTGGCAGGGGAAGGCCACTATACACTTTAAGTAAAAGCCTTGTTTTCACCTACATAACATGAATATTTCTTACATGGTCAGTAAGAGTGAAGTATGGAAGCAACCAAAACATGATGGCTTCACATGGAAGGGGGCCCATAAACTTTGCTCAAGGCAGGGTCATGGCCGAGGAAAGGTTGAGAATGGGTGATGCAACCCATCGTGCAGGGGTAGAGGGTCCTCTCTCCACTCCTTCAGGAGGTGCAAATTATTTTGAATCTCTCAAGCTCAGCATTGTAGAAGTATTAGAGAACGATCAAAACGGGTTAGACATGGCCACCAAGGGTAAGGAGTTTGATTCCTGCAGATGGCAGGTGGTCCCTCTGAATTTTTTTTAATCTATGGTGTGTTTACATTCCTGCATCTTAGCTGCAGGAGGAGCAGAGTTCCACACCCCATTCCCAGATTGACATGCCCTCATACAACTGCAAAACTGAGACCATCCACAAATTGGAGGAATAACACCTTATATTCTGTCCAAAACCAGATGCCATTGACATCAATTCCTGTGGCGCCCCAACCCCCGAGTCTCCCTCTTTCCTTATCCCTCTGACTCCAGTTCCCAACCTCTTCCCTTCCTTCTCCTCTCAGAGAGCTACTCTACTCTCTTCCCCCTCCCTCTATCACTCAGCTTTTTTTTTTTCTTCTACCCTCCCCCCCCCCTCCCCCCCCGTAACCACCTGTTAGGTCTTGACCTTCCCCTTCTCCCCTTCCCCCCTTCCCATCACCTTCTTTTTCAGGCATCTTATTCCTGATGAAGGGCTTAGGACTGAAATGTTGGACATTCTTTACTTCCCATGTGACCTGTTGAGTTTCTCCAGCGCTGTTGAGTATTGCCAGAATCTATCGATTTTCTTGTTTGACTCTTGGGGCAGAATGTGAGATGACCAAGTTTGCCAATTATGCAAATTGGCTGTGATGAGGATTTTGTGACACTACAATGCAATACTGTATATATAAGTTTAAGTTCACTTGTCAAGTAATACCTTGTACAGTGAGAAAAGTTCTTCTGCGAGCAGACTGATAGGTTATCTCTAACATTTGTACAGCCAGGCAAAGAGAATAATCGGATTGCAACGAAGACCAATTAGCACCAAGCAAGGGCAACATGATTCCGTTGTTATGGGATCCATTCAGGAGCCTGGCGGCTGCAGGGAAGAAACGATCCTTAAGCATGTTGGAGTGCGTTTTCTCACTCTTGAGCCTTCCTCCAGAATCAGGATTTATTGTCACAAATGAGTCACGAAATTCGGTGTTTTGTGGCAGCATCACAGCGCAAACATTCATATCATGAACCATTTTACAACACTACTGCATAAAAAATGAAAATAGTAGTTCACGGAAAGTCAGGCAGTGTCTTTGGTTCATTGTCCATTCAGGAATTTGATGGCAGCGAGGAAAAAGTGCTCTCTCATTGGTAACAAGGCAGAAACATCCTGAAGCATCCTTTATTTTAGGGAGCATGGTGGCCTATCTCATATTTGGACCAACATTGTGGTCATGCGAGTTCAAATCCCACCAGAGCAGTTGTGGAATTTAAACTAAATGAATTAAAATAGATTTGGAGTGAAGAATTAGTAATGGTGAGCATTGAACTATGTGCAATTATATGAATTTTGCAGTTTTTAGTTGGCCAGGCATATATATGCAACTAAAGACCCATAACTCGATATTTTATGCTTAATTGGTTCAGAACGTCAAGGGAAAATGAGAAAGGAATTGAATTTGCAAAGGAGAACCATTTTGGAACATCCACAGTGTCACTTACAAGTGCTGTCCACTGGGAAACAAAAATCTTCCTTGATCATAATTTCCAAATTACCATCCCAGTAAATCTTCTTAATGTTAGTTCCGGCAATCCTATAGTTTCATCAATATCGACATCATTAAACTGTCCTATTATCATATCTCCCATCAATTCTGGAGAGATGTTCTAAATATTCATGCTCTTGGAATAATCCATGTAACATGTCTCATAAACATGATCCTACACCTATACATGAACATATTTCTCTCTCTCTAAAGTGTCACTCATTCGGCCTGGTAAAACATGACAACATTGTACCTTTCTCCAATTCCCTCTGTAAATTATTTAACAATAATCCCAGAATAGCTCAACTGGGCTTACAGGACAGAACAGAAATTCTTGGTCTGATTTGCAGTGTTGCTGCTTCTAACTGAGTGGTAAATCGGAACTTTAATGGTGAATACATATAGATTCCCGCTGGTCAGCAACTAGTTTTTTTTAATTATTATTGATGCTTGAGATGTTATGTTCATTGGGAAGATCATCCCTGATTTATCACGGAAATGTACCATGAGGCCATCATAGCAAAGATTTGCTATATTTCACGTGATGATTACAAGAGGACACAGAAAAATAGGAGCAGGAATGGACCATTTGGGACCTCATCGTGACTGTGCAGGCCTCATATCCTCTTCTGTGCCAGTTCCCCAAGGCCTACACACTGCTGATCTTGCAAAGTGTATCTGCTTCCACTTTAAGTACCTCCAGCAATCAAGCCGCCACAATCCTCTGGATCTAGGGGTTCACCTCCCTCCACGAGAAGAACGCAAATCCCTTTGCTCACATTTCTCCCGCCAGTGAAAGCATCTCAGCATTTCCTCCCTATGAAAAGTGGACTTCCTTCTCTTAAAGGTGGATTTCTATGACAATCAAGTAGGTCTCGAGGCATTCACAAACTCCAAATCTTTGATAGTTAGTTCAGCTAGAGAGGGCACAGCTTTACCAGCGCACTAAACAATTCACTGGATGGGGATTGCGTTGGGAGGTGTCTGCACTGGATTGGAACAAATTAAAGTTCTTGGGAGTCACTATCTCGGAGGATCTTTCCTGGATCCAGCACCCCAGTGGCATCATGAAGAAAGCACTTCCTCAGAAGTTTGCGGATGTTTGGCATGACCCCGGCAAATGTCTACAGATATGCAGTGGAAACTGTGCTGACCAGCTGGTTATGGAGGTCACCAATACCTATGAGTGCAAAGACCTTCAAAAGGTAGTGGACACACATGGCCCAGGATATCACAGGCAAAATCGAGAACATCTCCAGGGAATGCTGCCGTCAGAGAGCAGCAGCAATCGTCAAGGATTCGCACCACCCAGCACACGCTCTGTTCTCGCTGCTGCCATCAAGAAAGAGGTATTGGTGCCACAAGACCTGCCCCACCAGGTTCAGGAACAGCTGCCCCCCCCCCCTCCACCATCAGACTCCTCAATGAAAAACTCAATCAGGGGCTCGTTTAAGGACTCTTTTGCACAATATTGTTTTATTTTTCTTATTACAAAGTCAATTTGTTTACATTTTTTATTTATTTAAATATATACAGTTGTGTACAGTTTGGCCTGTTACCGTGCAGTTGAGCAGGACAGTAGGACCCGTGGGGGACCATGATTATTTTCCAGATCCACCATCTTATTCTTTCACTTTTCACCTCTTATAATATTTTGCTCTATAAAAGACACAGTTTGACCTGCTGAGATTCTCCAGCTTTTACTTTTTGTGTTTTACTTAAGCCAGGCTGGTTGTTGGGCTTGCCCCAAACATACAGCACACTGCTTATCCAGATGCTTCCCAACTCTTGTGAGATGACAGTAGGTCACAGAGGGCAAGTTCAAAAACAGACAGGATTTAAAAACAACAAGATTGAGCCATTGCTTTGAGAGTCAACAAAGGTCACCAAATTTAGGGATCATCTGTCATCCTGAACACAGTTCCAGGATACATCTATCAATGAGTAATGAAGATATTTCTGAATGTCTTTGGCTATCTGAGTCACAGCCATTACCTGATATTGATGGCTTACCTCAGTGCCAACATTGTGCTCTAAAAGATTACTCTCCAGGCAAGCTATTTAGAAGGAAAACTCTAGGGTTGCTTTTACTGAAAGAGGATTTGAACACAAAAGTAAACATGTCTCAGTGCAATTCTAAATGGTTCCAGAATATTATGCCCAGTATTCATTGTCAAAGAAAAGATGCTCTTAATTAGAGTTTATTGTCATAAATATAATATACAGACTGTTTATGTTTTATATAGATTTCAGAATCAGAATCAGGATTTATTGTCATGAACAAAGTCACGAAATTTGTTGTTTTGCGCCAGCATCACGGTGCAAACATTTATATTATAACCATCTTACCACATTACTATAAAAAAATTAAAATAATAGTGAATGAAAAGTAAGACAGAGCTTTGGTTCATTGATTATTCAGGAATCTGATGGCAGTGGGGAAGAAGCTGTCCTTGTGCCACTGAGTGTTCATCTTCAGGCTCTTGTACCTTTTCCCTGATGGTAGCAGAGTGAAGAGACCACAGTTTGGGTGGTGGGGTGGGGGTCCTTTGAGAATAGAGGCTGCTTTTTTAAGACACTACCTCATGGAGATGTCCTCGATGGAGTGAAGTCTGGTACCTGTGATGACGCAGGCCAAGTTAACAAGTCTCTGGAGTTTATTCTTGCCCTGAGAGTTGGTGCCTCCAGACCAACCGGCCAGAATGCTCTCCACCCGTAGACGTTTATGAGAGTCTTCAGTGACATAATGAATCCCCTCAGTCACCTCACAAAGTATAGCCACTGGCGAGCCTTCTTTGTGATTGCATCAATGTGGAGGCTCCAGGACAGATCCTCGGTGATGTTGACATCAAGGAATATGAAGCCATCAATAAGGACTGGGTCATGTTCCCCTGACTTCCTCCTGAAATCCACAATCATTTCCTTGGTTTTGCTGACATTGAGTGCAAGGCTATTACCGTTACACCATTCAACGAGCTGATCTATCTCCCTCCTGTACGCTTCCTCATTGCCGTCTGTGATTCTGCTGACAACTTGTAGATGGCATTGAAATTGTGCCTGGCCACATGGTCATGGGTATATAATGAGTACAGCAACGGGTTAAGCACACATCCTTGGGGTGCGCCCCTGTTGATAATCAGTGAATAGGAGACCTATATATGTTGGGTCAGTCATTTGAGTGCCACTGTTACCATGTAACCCAGTACTATCTGTCATATGGACTAAACCGGCTCCCCCACCAGGTTTGCCTGGTGCAGAGAGTGGCTAAGACACCCTGCAGGGGTGAAAAGCAAGACCAGTCAAAGGCCGGATGAACCCACTCATAGGGTCAACGACCATCTAGCAAACACGTGCCGTGAAGCACAGAGAGGGCATCCCTTGCATGGAAACTTGGCCTAGCCATTCACTGCAACAGAACTCCCCCAGCTGTCTTGGACCTCACCATGCCCCTGGATCTGGGAGGGGATGTCAAGAGGTTGGGTCTGGACCTGTGCAACCCCCAACTCACCTAAAATCCATTCACGCACATGGGAATCCTCATATCAAACCACACAAAACGACTGAAAGGAACCATCTTCATCTTATAGGATGGATACCCAGAATACACACACACACACACACACACACACACACACACACACACACACACACACACACACACACACACACACACAGACACACACACACACACACACACACACACACACACACACACGTTTGAATCTGCTGCTCTCTGCAAGGGGTCTGTACATTCTCCCATGACTCTATCTGCCTTATGGCTGACAAAACGAAATGTGCAATATTACATATTTTGTTACATTACATGACTATAAAAGGGTGGCGTGGTCAGCGTAGCGGTTAGCATAACTATTTGCGCAATGCCGGAGTTCGAATTCGGCACTGACTGTAAGAAGATTGTATGCTCTTCCAATTCCTGCATGGGTTTTCCTGCCACCATTTGAAATGTACTGAGGGTGTAGATTAATTGGAAATAATTGGGTGGCAGGGGCTCATGGGCCAAAATGGCCTGTTGACATGCTGTATGTTTTCATTTATAAAAAAAACTTTTCCAAGTTCATGGAAAGCTCTCCATAGCTTAGTCAGCAGCTGGGTATGGGTTCAAATCATATTTGAGGGAATTTAGTTAGAGAATCCAAGTGAGATACTATTACCACACATGGAGGAAGACATCCAGTCCTTTGGAGTGAAACATGAAACTCAGCAGGTGCTGTGAATGTAGAAATGCTGGAGGAACTCAGCCAGTCTCGCAACATCCATAGGAGGTAAAGATCGATCACAGACATTTTGGGCCTGAGCCCTTCTTCAAGGTATGGTAAGAGCAGGCAGCATCTGATAAAAGAAATGTCAGGGGGAGGAGTACAGGTGATTATAGGACATGGAGAAAGAGGCCAGGAGAGAGTTGAAAGGGGGATTTCTCTGTGAATCCTCCCTCTTCCCTTTTCCCTCTGTCTCCTTTACCACAGCTCCACATTTATAGCCAACCCCGTCCTCACCTCTCCTCTCTCCTGGTGTCCTCTCTATATCCAATTAACAGCTTTTATATCTTTACCTCCTGAGTTCCTCCAACATTTCTATCCAACCCTTCGGTTCCACGGCAACTCAGAGTAAAGCAACTCTATCGGTTCTAATTCCCATCTCTCCAATTCTGGGCCTCCACAACATATTTCCTTGCACGTGGTCATCAACCCCACCCCCACCCCCATTAGCGGTAACTTGTGAAGTAATATGTTGCCCATATTACACTGGACAACAAAGATTTTGCTTCCTGAACACTTTTGGGTGCACTTTATGGATTTTGGTTTCTTGCTCATGAAAATCTCCTTACAATTTGCATATCACATATCGTTTTGTAGATATAACATATTTTGTGATTTCCAGTCCTGTTTTAAGTCTATTTCAAACTGACTTTGCAAAACCGAGAGAATAAAAGAATATCAATAAAGTGCTCAAGTAAGAGTCCCTGATTGAGTTTGTCGTTGAGGAGTCTGATGGTGGATGGGTAGCAGATGGGTAGCAACTTGGTGGTGTGAGTCTTGTGGCACCTACACCTCTTTCCTGATGGCAGTAGCCAGAACAGAGCATGTGCTGGGTGGTGTGGATCCTTGATGATTGCTGCTGCTCTACGACAGCAGCGTTCCCTCTAGATGTTCTCGATAGTGCGGAGGGTTTTGTCTGTGATGTCCTGGGCTGTGTCCACTCCCTTTGGGAGGGCTTTACGCCCAGGGGTATTGGTGTTCCCATACCAGACCGTGATGCAGCCGGTCAGCACCCTTTCCACCACACACCTCTGTCGAAATTTTCCAGGGTTTCCGAAGTCATACCCAACCTCCGCCAACTCCTGAGGAAGCAGAAGCGCTGATGTGCTTTCTTCATGATGTCGTTGGTGTGTTGGACTCCAGGAAAGATCCTCCGAGATTTAAGGATGCAATTGTACCCACCTTTGGTAGCACATTCTATACACCCTCGTCCCTTTGTTTGAGGGAAATTTCTCGTCCTCTTAAACCCTCTTACTTCAGACTCCCCTACCCTGAGAAAAAAGACTGCCATCACTTCATAAAAGGCTCGTGAAGTTCAAAAGTCTACCCAGGAGAGTTGAGGCAGCTCTATCATTGGAAGTATTTGAAGTGGATAGATTTTCGAAAGATATGGAGATTCAGAGTACATGTCCAGTTCCAAGCAGGAACTGGATGAAGTGATGGGGCAGGTTGGAGGAGCTCCAACTTGCACTCTCAGCCAAAGCCATCCCATGCCACCCTCATCGAGTTGAAAAGGCAATACTGCTTCAGGGTTTAAATCACACTGCTTTGAGCCGGCTCTTTTGCTCTGAACTCACTTGTGAGTGAAGGAGAAGCGAGGAAGGAGGAAAAAAATGCTCTGCACACATTGTGAAGAATTGATTTTTCATCATTCACCGAAGGATCTTACTCTAAGCTTTGTCAGAAGTAGGAAATCTATTATTTGAATCCATTTGTCTGACTGATCTCCACATCCCTTTTCTCGGCCGACCAGTCTGTAGTGACTGTTCTTTAAACTACATAACTGGGATTTTGATTTTTTTTCTTTTGGAATCAACAGTTGAAAGCATATATAAGAAGGTCCCCTCACCCACTCCAGTGGAGGTCAAAGAGATATGAGCATTGATGTCTATGATGACATCACAACACAGGACTGAGTGAAGATTAAGAGGTTGATTTTCTGCGGAGACGTTAACCTGTGATCTTTCTGCCCAAGGAAACTCCGGAGTTTTGAAAGAGAGTGAGGGGAGGGGGGAGGAATTTGTTACCAGAATCCACGCCTCCCCACCCTCCCAACCAATAATTGAATTACAGATTACCTGGAGGCATGTTCACATTTTGGCAGGGGTGGGGGTGGGGTGGATGGAAACAGTAAATACTGGAAACCCTCGGCAGGCCAGGCAGCATCTATGGAGAGAGAAACAATGAACTTTCACCAAAACTGGGAAAAATAGAAAACGAATTAGATGGTGGGGAGAGGATGTGCAAAATCAAACATTATATCTCTGATAGGGAGAGACCAAATAAGTAACTGTAGCAGTTAAGTGGCAGCCACGAGGTGTTTTGGAGCTTGTTGTGAGTGGTTTGAAGATAAAGCACTTAGAGACAGTTCAAGGCACAGAAAAAATCTGATGAGAAAATATTTATTTGTTAATTCCAGGGTGGTTAACATAACTTTTTTGTATTCATTTGCAGGATGTGGACATCACAGTTGAGCAAGATGGTGATGTGATTTAATTTAATTTTTACTTTAGACATACAGCACGGTTACAGGCCATTTCGGCCCATGTTGCCCATTTACACCCCATTAACCTATAGCCCCGATATGTTTTATTTTTTGAACGGTGGCAGGAAACCGGAGCCCCCGGGGAAAAACCCATGCAGACATGTGGAGAATGTACAAACATCCTCCAGATGGCGTGGGATTCAATCACTGGCAGTTCAAAGGCGTTTCGCTGACCACTACGCTAACCGTGCTGCCCGATGAATCATCTTCTTGGTCAGGACTAATCCACTGGTTTATCTGCCATAAATCTCATCCAAACCTGATAGAGCTTCAAACAAATCACAGACTCACGTTAATGCTAACTAGTGAGATGTGCGCTCATGTAGGACAACAACAAATATCAGAAATATACAAGAGTAGGAGCAGTGGGCCATTCAGCTCCTTGATCCTGCTCTGCTGTTCAATAAAAGGATAACAAATTCCTATACTTCCCCCTTCCAGCATCCAGAAAGTTAACCATCTCCATCTCAAATATATTCAGTTACCTGGCCTCCATCACATGTGGTGGAAAAGAAATCCCGTGCGTTCAGTCTTAAATGTCTTTCACAGTGTCCCTGAGATTGGTATGCCCGTTTCTAGAAGCCAAACCAAAGGGAATCTATCAAGATCAGTCATAATTATGGACGCTTCAATGAGACCCTCTCCCAGGCTGAATTGATCCATTCTCCCTTCGTGCCACTGTACGTTCTGACATCCGATTGTTCAGAAATCAAGATGGTTTCAGGACCGAGTTCATTCGGTGAACTGAGGGTCCAGACCAGTGATTTTCAAACTGCCCCCTTGCACTCACATTCCACTTTAAGTAATCCCTATGCCGTAGGTGCTTACAGAACCTGGATAGTGATGAGAATGAACCCCTTACAAGAGAAGACAAGGAGGTCAAACTGGAGACCCCCCCCCCACTTTTAATTAATAATGCACCAGCAAGATTCACGATCCTCGAGGCACATTTCTCCACCCTTGGTGTGACAATCACGGTTTAAATGTGGTGCATCTCCCAGAGCAGGAGTAGACGATGTCTTTGTGGATCCAGATGGTTGTCTCCCATACGAAGTGCTAAAGGCTGTGATTTAGTGGTGTACTCAGCCATCTAAGGGAGCCTCATATTACCAAATACGAGCTGATTACAACCTAGGCGATAGGCAGCGGTCGCAGATGAAGAGGATCTCAAGTTCTACCATATCTCATCGTTTCCAAGGCTTGATGAGTTTGGCATTGGGATCAGTCCAAGTAAAGTGCATTTGTGGTGCTGTTGGATCTAATATTTTTGGGACATAAAGTTACGCAACATGGTATTGTGCCTAATGAATTAAAAGTGCGAGAGAGTTGAGAATTTCCTACGCCCATTATGATTGGCCAGTTGTGACGTTCTTTTAAACATGATGAATTTTTGTCGCTGATTCCTGCCGAATGTTGCAGCATCTCTATTACCCCTTACTGAGCAACTAAAAGGATCCAATAAGTCCATGTCCAAAAGACCACCAACTTTGGGAGACGAGGCCGTGCATGGTTTCAACGGCATGAAGAGCGTGCTTGCGAATGCCACTATGCTTGTACATCAAAAGCCTTGTTCTCGCTTACCACAGATGCGTCTGTCAGTGCTGAGGGAGCAGTGTTAGAGCAACGAATCAGCAGGCAATTGGAACCTCCGTCATTTTTTCCAGCCAAGATTTCACCGGCTCAGGCAGAGTATAATACGTTTGGTCGAGAAATCTTGGCCACTTCTCTCGCAGTGAAACATTTCCACTTTTTATTGGAAGGTCATCGTTTCATCATTTGTACAGACCATCAGCCTTTTATGCATACTGTGAGTACAAGCACACATCTCTATTGCACTCGCCCAGAGAAATTCAGCACCCAATCTTACAATTTTCATTGGACATACGGAACATCCGAGGAAAAGCAAATGCTGTGGCCAACGCCCTGTCTAGGCGCAACATTGACGACTTACGTACAACTACTGCCACTGAACATCTCTGAAGATCTATCCTGAGGCTCTCGTGTTGATGCAATCACGAAGGAGGTTCACCAGCGGCGATACTTTGTTAGGAGTTTGAGGAGATTTGGTAGGTCACCAAAGACTCATGCAAATTTCTACAGGTGTCCAGCAGAGAGCCATGCACAGGAGAGAAAGAGGTGACGGAGAGTTGTGAACTCAGTCAGCGCCATCATGGGCATTAGTCTTCACTCCATGAAGGACATCCACAAAGGGTGGTGTCTCGAGAAAGCAGCCTCTGTCATCAAGGCCCCCTGCCAGCCAGGCTATGCCCTCTTCTCACTGCTACCATTAGGAGGGAGTACAGGACCCCGAAGATGAACCTCGATCATTGCAAAAAACAGCCTCTGCCATCAGATTTCTGAATGGATAGCGAACCAGAGACACGACCTCATTTTTTCTCTTCTTTCGTGCAAATTGATTTATTTTTTAAAATTCTATAACAACTTTAACACCTGTAATGCTGTCGCAAAACAACAAATTTTGTGACAAATATTGATGACAATAAATTCTGGTTCTAATTTTAAAGTAGACATACAGCATTGGAACAGGCTAATTTGGCCCTACGAGTCTATGCCGCCCAATTTACACCCCATTCACCCTATTCCCCTGGTACATTTTTGAAGGGTGGGAGGAAACCAGAGCCCCAGGAGAAAACAGTGTGGGGATTGGAACCCAGTTCCGGTCCCGATCGCTGGCACTGTAAAGGTGAAAAGGTAAAGGTTCCATTATTGTCACATAATACTACATGTAGAATCTGACGTACATGAAATCCTTTAACTTTTGTCGACCGTAAGGCAGACAGAGTCACCACTTTGTCCACCGCCACACCCAACCTACAGTACCTGGTGTTCCCAGGCAGTTTCCCCTCCAAGTGCTGACCAGTCCTGTGCTGCTTAGCTTCCGAGATCAGGCAATCCCAGGCGTATTCAGGTGCTGTAATGGCATTGTGCTGACCACTACACCAACCGTGTTCCCCTAAGGCACACAAAGAGGTTGCACTGGCCCAGTGCCTACACCCAGAAGAGGAGGAGAATCCCTTCACAGGCACAGACATCCCTCAGCCTCCCATAAGCTCCAGTCATGCAGCTCCCGCCTGTTTCAGCATTGAACCCAAGCTCCAGGCATTCAAGTCACCCTCCTCAGCCTCTGGTTCCGAGCCCTCCATACTATGAGAAGGCTGTTAACGCCCGAGCCCCTTCGGAAGCCCTGCTCACCAAGACCTTCTTGAAGCATCTTTACATCCTCACTGCTGTGCACATTCCCACTTAGATTTACATCATATGGTCTGCTCAGTCAAATAGCCAGCAGAGAATGAGTTTAGCTGGGGCCCAAGCATTGATCCCTGCAGTAATCCACAAGTCAAAGTCTGTGCACCTGACAAGAACCCATTTAATCCTACACATTGTTTTGCATTTAGTAACCAACTCTCAATCCATGTGCTCAACCATCAGTCTCCTCAGTGGGATTTGTCTAAAGCCACTGAAACACAGAACAACCCCTTATCTCCTCCACCAGATTCAATCTCAAAGAGCACCATGATTTAGCTAACATTAGGTCCCTTTCAGAAACTTGTTGAATCTGCTCCATTACTTTATTACCAATCAAGTGTCTTTGTATCACATGCCTTATTATTGATGAGCACATTTTCCCAAACATCAGGTTAACACAGTCGTTCTCAACTTTTCTCTTTCCACTCACATGCCACGTTAAGTAATCCCTATGCCAAGAGTGCTCTGTGATTGGTAAGGGATTGCTTAAGGTGGTGTGTGAGTGGGAAGGGAAGGTTGAGAATCACTGCCCTAGACCCAATTGTTATTGAAATCTTTTGCTTGAGAAAATTTGTCATTTGCTTTGGAGTTCTGAAACTGTGCACATAACGAGTCCATTAGGGACAATTAAAACAGTGGTTTCCAAACTTTTTCTTCCCACTCACCTACCACCTTAATAAGCAATCCCTTACAAACTACAGCACCCCAACGCCATAGGGATTACTTAAAGTGGGATGTAAGTGGAAAGAAAAAAAAACACTGGGCTAACAGCTTAAAATCCTGTTCTTCTCTTAAACAGAAGCATCTCAGTTTCTACACTCTGATTTCGAGGAATCATTTTTGAGACTGTAAAAGTTTTAGATTCTGACAACCCTGGTGTGCATTATCTCTAGAAGAACATTGTTAGAATCTCCATGGTTTGATTATCATGTCCTCGGAGTTCATCATTTTTCAGGCAACTCCAGTGGAATATCTTTTTCAGATAAATCCTTTGATTTGTACTGGACACTTGGTTCAGAATTTGTTGTTCTTTTTTTCCCTGACTTCTTTCTTGAAGCCAGATGTGATACCCAGAAGTGCAAAGGAAAGCCAATATATGTGTGTAAACTAACAAACAAATGAGCAGGAATAGCCTCCATCGTCCCTCAAGCAGGGTTAGCTATGTAATAGGATTGCTCTCATTATAACCTCAGCTCCGCATTCCTGTCTCTTTCACTCGCTCTCTGAATTAACCTTTCATCCCTTCATATTGGCTAGAGAGAGTGAAGTTGGGAGCAGGGAGGTTATGCTGCAATTGTATAAAGTACTGGTGAGGCAATATCTGGAGCACTGCATGCAGTTCTGGTCTCCTTACTTGAGGAAGGATGGACTGGCTTTGGAGGTGGTGCAGAGGAGGTTGATTCCAGAGATGAGGGGAGTTAGCCTGTGTGTAGAGATTGAGTCGTCTGGGACTGGACCAGCTGGAATGTAGAAGAATGAGAGGGGATATAGAAACATATCAAATTATGAAAGGCATTGAAAAGATAGTGATCAGTAAGTTGTTTCCATTGGTAGGGAGACTAGAACTAGAGGACTTAGCCTCAAGATTCAGGGTAGTAGATTTAGGGCAGAGATGAGGAGGAACTGCTTTTCCTAGAGGGTGGAGGTGACCTCAGTAAATAAATTTAAGACAAGATTGGATAGATTTTTACATAGTCAGGGAATTAAGGGATATGGGGAAAAGGCAGGTAGGTTGAATCAGATCAGCCATGATCACATTGAATGGCGGAGCAGGCTCGACGGGCCGGATGGCCGACTCCTATTTCTTCTGTTCTTGTGTTCATATCCCTTACTTATCAATTATTTACTTACCAACCTGAAAACATGTTTTAACAGCATGTCAAACTGCATTATTAAAGGAGAGAACACCTGGATCAGCTGTACGTCAACATCCCTGGTGCGTGCAAGGCTGCTCCTCACCCCCACGTGTCGGGCAACATGTCCATCCTGCTAACCCCAGCATTTACTGCTGTCAAAGCGCACAAAGCCAGGAAGATCAAGACGTGACCTGATACAGTAAAATCCCCGTTATCCGGAATTCAAGTAACAGGAAGCCTTAAGCAACAGGCAAAAAAAGATCGGGCAAAATAAATAGGTTAAAAAAATATGAAAGTTTAAAATTGACACCCTCTAGCACTCAGTCCATGAATCATGCAGCACACAATCTCAACCAACTGGAAAATTCACTTTTATGGCATCTACCAATGCCCATAGGTGCCGGATATTGGGGTTTTTACTGTAATAAACAATCTTTAACTTGAAATATTGAAAATTTCTCCTTACACTGAAATCCAAGGATGGAACAATCTGCAAAGGGTTCTTAAAATGAAGAGAGCCTTATTCTTAATCAGTGTCCCTGCTTCTAGGTTCTCCCATGAAAGAAAATATCCTCTCAACATCTCAGGAACTCAGCAGGTCAAGCAATGACCTTTATAGAGCAAAAGTAAAAATACATAATTGACGTTTCGGGCTTGAGCCCTTCATCAAGGTATGGAAAAATGTTGGCAGGCATCCGAACAAAAGAGTAGGGTGGAGGGGTAGTCACGAAGGCTGAAGGTAATAGGTGGAGAAGGGAGGGAGGGGACAGCAGTGATCAGTGGAGGAGGGCTGGCTGGATGAAGGGAGGGGAAGGGAAGGGGAGAGGGGGAAGAGGAGAGCAGGTTAACAGAAACCGGAAAGGTTGATGTTAATTCCATCCGGTTGGAGAGGGTATCCAGACGGAAAATTCAATTTGCGGGTGGTCTTTGTGAGATTGTCCACAAGGCCATGGAGAGACAGGAGAGTATGGGAGAGAGACACAGGGATGATTTTGTACGTTTCAATCAAGCCCCCATCCTGTTTTCATACCCCATATGGAACAAAATTGAAATGTTGAACCTTTACACAATAAGGCAACCTTCCGATTTCAGGCATTGCAACAAGGAGCGGAGAACACTATTTCATTGTGTTGTATTTGTACAATCAGGAGATAAATAAACTTAAGTCAAATAAAGTTTATTGTCATTTGATCGGATAAGTTTTACCCAACGAAACAGTGTTCTCTGATCCTCGGTACAAAACATGCAGACACACAACCAGACATAACACACATACAGACAATACGTATGTAGAAGAATTATTCATCCATAAAAACAAATAATAAGGTGGTTTCATATGAAAGTCTCAGAGGGTGAGTGTGAGCAGTTCCTTTGGTTGTTCAGCATTCTCTCTGCCTGTGGGAAGAAGCTGATCTTCTGCCTGGTGGTGCTGGCTCTGATCCTCCTGTATCTCTTCCCCGACGGGAGCAGCTGAAAGATGCTGTTGCAGGGTGGAGGGGGGTCCTCAATGATTTTGCATTCCCTCTTCAAACAACAATCCTGTCGATAGCCGGGGGGGTGGGGGGGGGGGGCGGGAGGGGGAGGCAGACTCCATTGATCCTCTCTGCTCTTCTTATGGTGCTGTGGATTGATCTCGGATCAAGTTCTCTGCACCTACTGTACCACACTGAGATGCAGCTGGTGAGGGCACTCTCAATAGATCACTTGTGAAAGGTTAACATAATGGTGGTCAGTAGCCTTGCCCACTCAGTCTTCCCAGATGGAGCAGTCGTTGTTTTGCATTCCTAACAAGTGAGGGGATGTTGTGTCAACTTGAACTTAATTAGTTAAGTGAGAATTCTCCGAGTTACTTAAAGAGGAGGAACAACGAAGAGTACAGTCTGCCAGTTGTGTTTACTCCCCTGCCCCGCATAAATGAGGCAAAACCTCCCTACCCAATCCTGCTCGTAATAAACAATATTCTGTTTGCTTTCCTAATTACTTATGAATCAGCCTTCTGCAGGTGGTGTGGCAAGACACTGACATCCCTTGATATCTGAACTACAAATTTCTCCCCACTTGAATGAAATGCTTCGCTCTTTATCCCTCTTTCATAAAATAAGCAATTTCATGTTGTGGCAATTATACTGCACAGTTACACCGTAACCAAACCACACAGATTTTACACCCCACTATTATCACTGAAAACTGCATTAAATAATGTGGTCATTTACTTGTAAAATAAGCCTCTGTTCATTGCTTTAGAGCAGACAAACATTTCATGCAACATTGGATATGAATTTGCAGGATACGCTTTGGAAAATGTGAGTTGTCCAGGTAATTATTGCCGCTTTTGCTTCTAGGGTGCGTATTGCATTGAATATCCTGTTTGTTTTTTTGGTGATTCTATAAATACACAAATATATCTATATACTGTATCTACCTATCTAAATATACCTATATAGAAGTGTGTGTGTGTGTGTGTGTGTGTGTGTGTGTGTGTGTGTGTGTGTGTGTGTGTGTGTGTGTGTGTGTGTGTGTGTGTGTGTATAGATATATATATAAGCATGTTTGTTTGTGTGTGTGTGTGTGTGCGTGTGAATATACATACACACACCCAGGACTTTCTAAAATGCTTAATGATTGATGTAATCCCATAGTCCCATAGCAATGCAGCAGACAAAATGGAACAACCCATTTGTGCACAGCAAGCTCCCAAAATCAGCCATGCAACTGGGTAATTTGTTGTTGCCACACACTTAGGCTAAAACAGTGGGCCATAAGGATTTTACTGTTGATTATAAAAATCGCCCTAACATTTTGCTATCTTGTACCATCTTTTAGCTATAGCCTATTTTTGTGACTTTCTGTCCTATTTTAAGTTTGCTTCAAGCATACAAAACCATGAAGAGCCACATATTATTGGGTGAAAATGCATTTTCACACTTTGGACGTCTTCCCTGCTGAGTGGGGTGCCATCAGTGACATTGCGACCATGGAAAAGCGGGATCAGGGCAACTGGAATCCATCAGTGCCGGCCGACTATTGTTGGACACCGACACAAAAGGCATCAGATACTGAGTACAAAGGAAAAATTAGCGGCAATAACACATCAGTTGAAATAATGCTATGTGTCAGCATCATCGTGCTAAGTTCAATAAAAGTTAATTTAATGTCTTTCCAACTTCTGACATGATAAAGCAAATTTGATATTAACTGGTGTTCAGCTTGAAGTTGTCTATCATAATCCCCAATATTTGGTCAGCAAGTAAAACTTTAGAAAAAAATTGTTATCCAGTGATATTCGGATGGCACAGTTAGCCGAGCAGTTAGTGCAATGATGTTACAGCACCAGGAATCCAGTTGTTTGTAACAGTTGCCTGTTTTCCCCGTGTCTATGTGGGTTTCCTCCAGGTGCTCCTGTTTCCTCCCATCCTTCAAAACATACCGGGGATGTCGATCCATTGGCTGTAATTGGTGGCATGGGCTTGTGGGCCGAAAGAGCCTGTGAAATTGCCGTGTGTCTAAATTTAAATTAAATTTTTAATTGGCTGGGGCACTGCTTCTAAAACTAGAGCAGTGTGATATTTTAGGTCTCAGACAGCGTTATTCTCAAACAATAATGTTCAAACAGATTTTATGCATGAAAGGCCATTCTGCCCACATGTTGTTTCAAGAATCTTCAATGACCCATTTCATGTTGGCCTTGAGGGAGAATGGTAATGGAGGGAACTGGGAATGAAGACTACTATCTCATGGTTTTAATGCTCACCGTTATGAATACTGGCTCAATGACATTTGTAATTTAATTAATTACATGAGTGTAAATTCTCCATCTGCTCTAATGGGAATAGAGCTCAAGTCTCCGAACTACTGGACCGAGTCCTCGTCCAGCAACTTTATCACAATGCAGAGATGGAGCCAAGACACTCATCTTTTACTAAGCAAGTTACGACCTTGGATTTTCTCCAGTTACAATGATAGGAAGGTCTGTGACGTGAAAATGTTGGTGTCGCAGTGTGGTGATGTGTTTCCTCTATTGTATATAGTTATAATTGACTACTGTATATATGGAGCTGGCCCGCCCACTGATGACTCATGTCCTATGACTCTTCCCCCGTGGTCCTGGGCCATAAAGGTCGAGCCACCTCTCCCTTCCCGCCATTCCTCTACCTAGATCTGGGCCGCAAGGTTCTTCTGTACATTAAAGCCTATTGTTCCCTCAGCCTAGTCTTGGTGGTCACTGGTAGTGCACTGCAATTTAATGTACAAAAATGATCTCTCCAGTAATAGAGAAGCTGCTGTGCCCCGATCAGTTAGAAGTGGACCCCTGGGAGTGTCCGAACAGTACAAGCAGTGCATCAGCTGCTTCAGCAACTTCCTCGAGGCTGTCGTAGATCCGGTCAACTCTGATGAGAAGAAGCTCAAAGCTCAAAGCCAGCGAGCTTTCCAAGTCATCAGTGGGCGGGCCAGCTCCATATATATAGTAGTCGATCAGAACTACATGCAATGGGGGAAACATACCACCACGAGCAGTTAGTGAAACTGTGGTAAACCACTGTTTGGTTATATTTATCATCTGGGCACACCCACTGACTGACTGTACCTGTGGCCCCTCCTACAGGCTCCTGAATAAAGGTGACTGACCCTCAGCTCCCTCCTTAGTTCGGGGCAGTCAACCAGCAGGGACGCGCCTTCATTCTATTGCGAATAAAAGCCGATCAGTTTTGCTGAACTTCAGTCTTTTGAGTCACTAATGGTCCATCAGAAACAATAATACAGTGGCAGCAACTCTGGCTCAAATCTGGCACTGTCTTTAAGGAGTTTGCACATTCTCTCCGTGTCTTCTCGCGTTTACTTCGGGCTCTCCGGTTTCCTCCCACCCTTCAAAACGCACCTGGGTTGTAGGTTCATTGGGTGGCACGGGCTCATGGGCCAGAAGGGCCTGTAACCGTGCTGTATTTTGAAATTAAATTAGAATTAAAAATTCAGAAAATAAAATAAGTGAGCTGGTGCATAATGGCATAGAGCCAGGGTTCAGTCCTGATTACAGGTTCCATCTGTGTCGAGTTTCTCCAGGTGCTCAAGTTTGCTCCCACATGTCAAATGCATTCACAATTACCCTTCAACCACTGTGTTTTACTACTGTATGGTCTGTACCTACTCCCTACTGTATGGTCTCTACCCACTCCCCACTGTATGGTCTATACCCGCTCCCTTCTACATTGTCTGTACCCGCTCCCTACTTTCATATCTATACATTTCCATCGCTGAGACTTATAACATTCACTGTAGTACTGTGTGGCTTCTTTCCCCCACCCCCACCCCCCCCACCCACTCTGTTGTTTGAGAGGATTCCCCTCGGCCTCAGCCTCTTAATGCCTGGTAATGGGAGGACATTGGGCTCACTCATGAAGCTGAGATTTTCGTGATCTCCAATCAAATTCCTCATACATCTGTAATTGTGGACACCTGCCAGACACCCTTGATTAAGGGTTCACTGCCGGGATTTCCTGCATCAGCCTTGAGCACCTCCACATTGATCAGCTCAATGGGTGGCAATCAGATCGGCACCATTAGTGTCTCCGCAACCATTGTACACGTAATCTGCCACCAGTTTTGCACGCATTCAGGGTCGTTAAGCTGCCTGGATGTAGTTTAAGGCTGTGAATACTTTTAGACCTGTCCCAATTCTTCTTGTTCTTTCACACAATTCCTTAGGGGATGGCACACACTCTGAGAGAGCCAGAAAGAATGAATGTTTCATGCTGATGCCATTAGTGCCATTTTATGGAGGGGAACAAAAAGGCAAATGTGAAGATAGAGATCCTCTATCTTTACACCACTGCACTAACCTCCCACCCAGAAGAACAAAAACCTCCATAGCAAGTCCAAAGGCGGATGGAATACGCTCCAACTTCCTTCCGCCTGGAGTGGGGGGAGTGGAGTGAGGGCGCTCCATGAAATGAATGCCACTGAAAGGGGAGGGGCTGGTGGCACGTGGCCCGTGCTCAGCATGTCAGCATGTTCAGATGCAGGGCAACCGCGATTTGTCCCTAAAGGGTCATTACTCTCTTCATATGAGTGATGGTTAAAGTTTTTTGTTCTTTTGGGTGGGAGGGAATGTCTATATTAATTTTTCTCTTGCCAGCGCGCATGTATGATGTCATGGTGGTGGGCAGCGTTACTGCACTTCTCACCCCACCTCCCTCAATACCGGAAACCGCTCTCCATAAAGGCAATACTTATTATAGGCCATCACCATAAAAGGTCAATTCCCCTTTTTTGTTTCCCTTATGCCAGCTTTAAGGCGGGTTTGCCTACTTGCCTGGACTGGGGGGAGCTGCAATCATAATAAGTGAGGAGCTTTCCATCGTGCCACTGCTTCCTGGCTTTCGGGAGCTGGAAAGGGTTTCCAGAGGCAAGGGATGAATTACTCCATATAGGTTGGCCAGTCTCTGACCAGCTCCTGTAGCCACAGCCATTAAATGCCAGGACATTGGTGATTCTAAGGATGAGACTGCAGATGCTTGATTCCAGAGTGAAAGAACAATCTTTATTAAAATTTTTTTGACAGCCTGGTAGAAACCAATTCTGTCCATTTGAACCTGTGCCACCCAATTACACCTAATACAGAGTCATACGTTTTGAAGGGTGGGAGGAAACTGGAGCACCAGGGGATAACCCAGGCAGACACGGGGAGAATGCACAAACCCCTTGCAGACAGCGCCAGATTAGAACCCACAAGCGTAACACTAACCACTCTGCTAAACGCCCAGCCCTTCTAGAAGTTAATGACTTGAGTGCCATCTGTTGTGGGGATGGGGGGGCGAAGGGAGGAGAATAGATTATTATTGACATTTTGAGTCGACATTCTTTACTATCTCCAATAAGGATTTCAACCTGAAATGTTGACAGTTCCTTCCCCCCCCCTCCCCCCCACCTCCCGAAGAGCTCCTCTGACATAATGGTTTTCAAACTGCCCTCCTAAACTCACATTCCTTCTTAAGTATTCCCCTCTGTCATTGGTGCTCTGTGATTAGTAAGGGATTGCTTAAGGTGGGATGTGGGTGGAAAGAAAAAGTCTGAAAACCATTGTTTTAATCGTCCCTCATTGACTCGTCATGTGCACGGTTTCAGAACTCCAAAGGAGATGGGCCAATGACAAATTTTCTCAAGCAAAATGTTTCGGTAACAATCGAATGCTGTCATGTTCTGTGGTTCTATGGAATATTACTTACCACTTATCAACCTGTGCCAGGTTGATGCATTGGTCTTGTTGCCTGCTTTGGTCCTTCTCAAAGAGATTGATTTCACATTTATCAACTTGTACCTGGAGGGACTTATGGCTCCTGTAAGTAATTCCTACCCAGTTGCCAAGCAGTGCATGGATTTTTTAAACAGTTGTGGGACATGTATGAAAGACACTGTTGAGAACTTTTATATTTCATGAAGTCCTCAGTAGAAATTAAACGCTTTGACTGTTTTTAGGACTGGATTTTCAGTGCTGCAAAGCTTGGAGCACGAAATCTTTCTAACTTTTCAAATTTAGATTTCAGATTTATTGTCAGAGTACATACATGACATCACATACAACCCTGAGATTCTTTTTCCTGTGGGCCGGGCAGAATTACCACTAACTGGAAATGCAAAAAAAGACTGCACACAGTGTACACATGTCAAAGTCCCTGATTGAGTTTGCCGTTGAGGAGTCTGATGGTGGGGGGGTAGCAGCTGTTCCTGAACCTGGTGATGTGAGTCTTGTGGCACCTGTACCTCTTTCCTGATGGCAGCAGCGAGCTGGGTGGTGTGGGTGTTTGACGATTGCTGCTGCTCTCCGATGGCAGCACTCCCCCGTAGATGTACTCAGTAGTGGGGAGGGTTTTTTCCCGTGATGGCCTGGGCTGTGTTCACTACCTTTCTCCATAGCAGACCATGATACAGCCGGTCAGTGCACTTTCTACCACACCTCTGTTGAAATTTGGTATGGTTTCCATTGTCATACCAAATGCCCAAGGAGCTTTCTTCATGATGCCATTTCTGTGTTGGGTCCAGTCCTCTATTTCAGTTACCAGTCTAACATCAAATATTATACAATTAAAATGCAGTGTAAGAATTGTAGTGTGTCCAAGCCCCACTTCAGAGTGATATTTGATGCTGAACTATGCCGCAATTCTCCTCTGTTTTCCCCAGCCTTTCTCCCTGTTCTCTGTGGGAGGTTTGTAATTAATATCATTACTGGTACAAAATCAAAACTGACAATCCAAGAAGAGAACTGAAGGAGCACAAGGCTATCAGAAATACAATCCTTTGCATGTTAATCCTATTCAAGGTGATGTTAAAAACACAAAGGCACTAATTAAAAAGAAAGGTTTCCTCAGGACCCAAGTCCAATAATTAACTCTCGATCTAAATCTAAAATCGATTGTGGTTAGTTATTTCCTTGCTGATTGTGGGAGATTGCTGTGCATAACTTTGTCTGCACATTTCCTGAAGTTCAAATGCTTCAGAATTTCTTCATTGATGCAAAGGGCTTTGGGATATTTTGAGATTTTGTAAGTTGCTGCAGAGAAGCTTAACTTTCCATGTAGCATAGAGATGTGGGGATTTGAACTTCAGCCAAACTTTGATTTACTTGCCTAACACTGAGCCTGTCTTCACTTATGCTTAATGGGATCTAAATGGGAAATGGTCTCTGCCAGTACTTGATCCATGAACTACAGATACATACGTGACCGATCCAACAATTCACCACATAATGCTCTCCTCCGCACTAATTCAAGCAATAGTCTGGCCGGCAAAATCCGCATTTTTAATTCGACATCAAATACCTTCAAGCTCTTTGGAAAAACACTTCTCCATTGAACTAGGTACAAGCAGGTTGATGAAAAGATCAAGAAGGCTCAGTTGGTGTAATGCGATGCCTTTACAGTGCCAGCGATAGGGGAACCGGGGTTCAAATCCCACTCTGTCGGTGAGGAGTTTGCACATTCTCTCTGTGTCTGCACAGGATTTCCCCGGGGGAGGAGGTCTCCGGTTTCCTCCCACCGTTCGAAACTTACCGGGCGTGGGGGAAGTGTAGCTCAATTGGGTGTAATTAGCTCATGGGCCGAAATGGCCTTCTGCCATGCTGTTGGTCTAAATTTAATGATTTAAAAGTTCATTTCAATTTTTTTTTAAAAGGCGCACTAGCATTTTGTCAGAAGATTAAGGAAGTTGGGTGTTTTCCCCCTGTCACTCAAAGAGCCCGCTTGCTGGATGCACCACAGCATTGGATGGAAGCTGCACTGCTCAAACAATCAGAGAACAACTGGAGAAGGTAGTGAATACAGCTCAGAACTTAATGTTAGCTCCCTCAGTGGGGAGAAAGGTGACGAATATGAATGTGCACACCATAGTCTGAAGAAAAGTTTCTTCCTCACATTCATCAGGCTCCTGAATGAATCCCATATCGGTGCTACCCTGATGCCCCTGTTTGATGTTCCTTCAATCCTATACCCTGCAATCTGATACACAGTGGCACGGATGTCAGAGATAGCCTGTTGGTTTGACCCTTGTCATTGTTCTTGGAATTTTGTGACAAATGACGGTGCGGCCAGGCACAATTCAAATGCCGTCCCCAAATTTGCCAATGACACCACAGACATTGGCACAATGAGGAGGCGTACAGGAGGGAGGTAGGTCAGCTGGTGAGTGGTGTCACAACAGCAACTTTGCACTCGGTGTGAGCAAAACCAGGGAGCTGATTGTGGACTTTAGAAGGGGAAAATCAGGAGAACACGAACCAGTCCTTATTGAGGGGTCAGCAGTGGAGAGAGTCAAGAACTTCAAATTCCTGGGTGTCAAACATGAAGAGGGGTCACCCTCGGCTACACTTTGCAAGGAGATTTGCTATGACATCAAAGATTCTCAAAAATTTCTACAAGTGTACCGTGGAGACCATACTGTCTGGTCGTTCACTGTCTAGTAGGATGAAGCTGATGCACTGAACAGGAAAAAAGACTCCAGAGAGTTGTTAACTCGGCCAGCGACATCATGCCCACTCCATCGAGGGCATCTACAAGAGGCGGTCTTAAGAAAGCAGCCTCTGTCCCCACCACCACACCGGGCAAAAGATACAGGAGCTTGTGGCAGAGCTCATCACGTCGCAGTTGAACCGGCTGCATGTGTAACAGCTGCAGCAGCTCGAAGATGTTCGGGCTCCCTCGTGGTCAAATGGACCGCGCACGCGCCCTCGGCCGTGTCGTCACATCACAGCCGACGCCGGGGCGGGTCTTGACGGCCGCCTTATAAGGCATAGCGAGGGATTTTGAATTAAAACAGTTGGAAATGAAACTGACTCGACCTTGTGGTTTCTGTTCTCGTTTCCCACTTGTAGCTATGCTACAAGCACTCAACGGCAGACGGACAGCTTCCTTCCACCCCCCCCCATCAAGTTTCTGAATGGACAATGAACACAAACACCCCTACACTCACTCCTATATTTTGTTTTTTGCACTCTTTATGAAATGTAATTTATTGCAATATTTGTATTAAAATACTGGCGCAAAATTTCTTGACACGTTCCTGACAAAAATTCTTATTCTGAATTCTGAAATATTCAAAGGAAAAATAACAAGTGGGTAGCATTGCAAGTCAACAGACATCCAGGGAATGAATCTTGGAACATGAACACCACACCCTAATGCTATTAAACATCATACCTAGTACCACTGACCAAAGATTAATCTCTGAGAAGACACTTCAATCTCTTAAATTCTACCTCTTGTCATTAGCCCTTTCTACACAGCTCTGCAAACAATTCTCTGCAATAACATCTCCAATTAGCTTTGCATTTGGTGTTTGCATGCTGCCTGATGCTTACCGCCACATACTTTTTCAATTCCATGCCCCCAATGTGGCCTGGAGATGCCGATGGGCAATCAGGAGAGCCTCATGAAGGTTTAAAGCGTTAATGGACGCATCTCCAGCCAATTTGCAGGATCTATTCTTTATAAAATATTTATGGGCTCCTTCTTTCAGAATAAGTGTAATGTGAGGGAGCTTATTGATTCAAGAGGGACTAATCCCATCACCGTCACCGAATACCCACAGCAGGTCAGTACGAGAGAAATAGATCTAAAGTTGAACTTCTGGAGATACACACACTTGGATATATTTTGGACGGGTGCCATACGTAAGGGATGAGAAGCCAATCAATGAGGATGTATTGGAGACATTGGTTCAACCCAGAGAAGGAAAATCTTCCTTCACTTCTCTGCATCAATGGTGCTGAGGTGGAGATGTTAGTTGCTCGGAGTGAACATCTTCAATGATCTTAACCCGATGGCCTTAACATTGACTTCTCTGCTTTTTGCCAGACTTGCTCAACTTTTCTTTCCCCTCCCCTTTCCAGTTCTCCCCTCCCTTCTCCCTTATCCTTGTACACAAATTCACAGGGGCAGACAAATCTGACACAATACAGTAAAAGTAGACTTCAATGACATGCAATGTTTATGGCACAAATTTAATCCCTCTCTAAATTGCAGCATAATATCAAAAAGTTGGTTGCCGCTATTTTGCTTATCTGACCAGTTTGCTTACACAACTTGCATTTTAACTCTAATAAATTCGAGATCTTCACTTGTATATATGCATTTCCTTTAAACTACAGTTCAAATTCAAAATTAGTTCTTTATCATTACCATAAACCTTTTTGAACTGGAAAATCAAATCCTGAATTCCTCCCCCTCATCGCTGCTGTCCCCTCCCTCCTCATCTCCTGCCTTTGCTACCCTCCTACCCCCACCCTCCCGCCACCTTTTAGTTCGGACACCTGCCGGCATTCTCTCGTACCTTGATGATGGGTTCAAGCCCGAAAAGTTGGTTATTCACCATAAAACGTCTCCAGCATTTTGTGTTTTTAACTCCAATCATCTATCTCAGTCTCTCCACATCAACATGGTGAACTAGAATGAACAGCAGCCTGAGTAAATTTAGCACATCACCTGCATCCTTACTGCAGGTGCATCATGAAAGGTATCCTGTCAGGGTGTGCTGGAAAGAACTGCTCTGCCCAAGAACACAATAAAATGGAGAGCTGTGAACGTAGCTCAAACCCTCTCCACACTCTCAACTCCCATCTACCCCTCACTGCCATGGAAACCAACGAACGCTGCAGCACAGAAACGGGGGCCTTAACCCTCCTAGTCTGTGCCGAACTGTGCCTAGTCCCAGTTCATAGCACTTTGTATCTCTCCCATGCATTTATCTGTCCAAGTCAGCTGGCAGCTCATTCCAACTCCCGCCACTCTCTGTGTGAAGTCCCTCTAATATTCCCTCTAACTTTTTCATTTCACCCTTAACCCACGGTGCTTGGTGATGCTGAACTGGGGGGGAGGGGGGGTGGTGACGCTGCTGGACCGGAGGGTGGAAGGGGGGCTTGGTGGTGGCACTGGACTGGGGGTGGGGGGGGGCATGATGGCATTGGACACATATCTCCTTCTTTTCCACTTGGTCAGACCTTCACTCTCAACTTATGAAGAGGCCGAAGCCAGGCGGCCACCAAGGCCAGCTCTCGTGGGAGGATGGCCACCCCCTGCCACAGGCGCTATTTTCCATAGCCACGGCCCTGCTTTCGACCTCAAAAGTTCAATCAATGCCCCCCACGCCCCCACACCGCCCTCACCGTTTATCGATCCCCTGCCATTTATCGACCCCTTGGTTTGCTCCATTGACCACTTTGGAGACCCTTCAATATTTTGCCTTGGAAAAGCAGCCAACATACTGCATTAAAAGTCTCACCTCATCTGGCCACACTCTCTTCACCCCTTCCCATCGACTAGGATGTCATGCGTGAGATCACACACCTCGGATTTGAGGACACATTTCTTTCCAACTGTTATCAGACTCCTGCATGAACTTCACCCAGTAAAATACTGTTGCCTTTCCTCTGAGTGAGCTGATCTTTCTCTGTACTCTGCACTGTTTTAACTCCTGCACTGTGTGTTGGTTCTCTATGTACGTTCCTCACAAAATGGATTTTCTCACTGTATCCCAGCACGTGACAATAAATTATAAATTGAACTTGAAGTCGCAATGCCCAGGGATAGTATTAATATTTTGCACTCAATGGCATGTGTGCTTGCATTCCTTGATGCTTATCTTAAGTGATCAAGGTGAGGCATCAACCAGAATCCATCGCCTCTCTCACCAGGGGCCTGGCTGGCACGATTAGCACAACACCATTACAGCGCCAGTGACCCGCATTCTAATCCGGCGATGTCTGCAATTTCCCTATGCCTGCATGGGTTTCCTCCGGATGCCCTGTCTTCCTCCCACCCTCCAAAGCATACGGGGCTTTTGGGCGGCACGGGCTTGTGGGCTGGATGGGCCTGTTACTGTCCTGCATGTCTTAAAAAAAAACACCAGGCAGGGGAGAAGGGAATGATGCAGTTGCATAATGATCTGACTGGATTCGATTTAGAATGTTGTATTCAGTTTTGGATGACCAGACAGCAAACATGGAACTTGTTTCAACAGGGAAGGAGGAAAGGATTGAGGATGAGAGCAGATAAGGAAGGGGAAGATTCATCAGTAGTCATTGGAGGTTGTGGGGGGAGGGGATAATGAGATAATGCGGGGTGGTTGAGGTATATCCAGGCCTGGGCAATAGGTGACCAGAAATATTCATGCTACACAAGTGCCAGGGCATACCTACAATGTCACGTGGAGAATTCACATCACTGAAGGCCAGAATAGAACCTGGGTTATCTGTGCTGAGGTGGTCCACCAGTGTTCTTGCAGTGCCCAGCCCAGATTTGGGGTTAAATTGCCCAAGGATGTGAACAACTGATCCATATTTTCAAATCCCATTGGCGTGTTTAAATTCAAGTAATTAAATAAACCTGGAATTAAATAGATAGCAGGTTGTTGATGAAGCTGCCTCTCCCTCTTCTTTCATGGAAATAACATGGGGTGGGGGGAGGGGGGTTGGGGCAGAGGGCACAGTTAGTATAGCAGTTAGCACAAGGCTATTACAGTGCCAGAGATCCAGGGTCAAATCCAGCACTGACTGTAAGGAGTCCACGCGTTCTTTGTGTCTGCATGGGTTTTCTCTCCCATCCTTCAAAAACATTATGGGGGTTGGAGGTTAATTTGGGGCATCAGCTCATGGACCAGATGGGCCTGGTATTTCACTGAACATCTAAATTAAATGTCTGTTAACCCAATAGGTCTGCATAAAACGCAAATGATAGAGCTGTCTTCTGACAGAATCCAGTGCCCCTGCGGGAGCTAAACCAATGTCATCCACATCCCATCGGCAAACAAGAAATACATCAATGCAATCAGGATTATTGAGTCGTAACAATATTTCGTGCTTCAACTCTTGTCTTCAGCTGAAGAGCGCACTCCTGGGAGTTGTGAACAGGGTTGAATTGAGATGGTTGATGGACAGACAGATGAGGTCAATTTTCTGTTAATAGCTTCCACAGCACATGACCTTTTAGAATGGCTGAACTTTATTGCTACATTAATCTATCCCTTTGCAAATTTTTCCTCCTGTAATCAGACTGCTTGTTACCCCCACTGTCCTTTTACACTAAATGACTAAAGGACTAAATTATCACTCATGTTCAAAGTTCAGATTCGTTATCAGAGTAAATACATCACATAGAACCCTGAGATTCTTTGTTTTTCCCTGCAGGCCAGGCAGAAATATCAGTAGTGCAAAAAGTACTGTTCTTGTAGAAAAAAAAATGAATTAGTTGTAAATTTGATATTCCCTGCTGCATGTACTGAGAATGCCAGTCAATAGTACCATCTCCATAGACTACTGAGTTAAAGAGAATTAATACCACCCTGTGTCACAAGATCACTTGATCTCTTAACCAATCCGCTACCTGCTGATCTGAGTTTTCAACTCCAACTGCCTGAGTCACCTGACTCCAATTGCCAGGTGTAGCTTTCAGATAAAATCCCTGTTGAAGTCTACCACATACTCAAGAAAAGATATGTATACAAAAGAGAGAAATGTAAACATGAAGTGCAAAAGACAGAAAATAAATATTCAATAGTCAATTAAGTAGGAGTCCTTAAATGAGTCCCTGATTGAGTTTGTCATTGAGGAGTCTGATGGCAGAAGGGGAGCAGTTGTTCCTGAACTTGATGGTGTGAGTCTTGTGGCATCTACACCTCTTTCCTGATGGTATTTAGCGAAGACTTTTCATGATTTGATTCAGTTCATTGAGTCGATTCTATTTGGGAATCGTGTTACTTAAGCTGATCAATAACATTCTGAAGTACTTTCTTCCATCCAAATTCTCCAAAGTTTGTGCCGTGGTGTATCAGGTCTTTCATTTGATCTGAAGAGGGAATCTTTGTGCTTTTATCAATGCTGGTCAACTTTGAATCACCTTTGCCTTGAAGAAAGAGGAGGTTAGAGATTTAAGGAGGGAAGTTCAGTGTTTACATCTTTAGTGAGAGAGGGAGATGAAGTGATAATTTAGATATGAAAACTGGAGGAATAATGTCCTCAGGGTGGGTGAGATTTATTTTAATTGATTCAACAATAGGTGAAGGTTGGGAGATGTTGTCCATTCTTTTTTAGCCTTACACTGCTTTATTAGCTATTAAGAGTAGCATCTATTCTGGAGTCATGAATAAGTAACGATTCTGTCTCTAATCAGATATTTTTTCAAGTTCAAGTTCAACCTTATGTTTATTATCATCTGTACAAGTACAGATAAATGGCATTTAGTAACTATGAGAGTCTCGGAGGGTTAGTGCGAGCAGTTCATTTAGTCATTCAGCCTTCTCACTGCCCGTGGGAAGAAGTTGTTCCTCAGACTGGTGGTGCTGGCTTTGACACTCCTGCTTCTATTTCCCAAATGGGAGTAAGATGCTGTGTGCAGGATGGAAAGGGTCCTCAATGATTTTGCATGTCCTTTCCACTTAATGATCCAAGTAGACCAAGTCGACTGGAGGTGGAGGCAGAAGGACACCCCAGTGGTCCTCTCTGCCACCTTTATGTGGATTGATCTCTGATCCATTTCTCTACAGCAACCATACCAACACTGCGATGTAACTGACCAGGTCGCTCTCGATAGAAACTAAACTAATTGACTTTCTGTTTTTTTTAACTGAATAATATTGGTCAGTTTATGGAGACTAGATAGTTTTCTTTTGAATGACAGATTTATGCAATGAACTGAATTTAAATTCGCCAGCTCACTTGGAGGGATTTAAACTCAAGTCATTGGAGAATAAGTACATCAGCCACAGGATTTCTCTAACACAATAGGTGGACAGGGCAGACTGCAGATGCCAGAATTTTGAGCAAAAATAGACAGGCAATCGGAATTCGTAGCAAGTTTTCAAGAGGGCCAGGAGCAGGGCTGGTGCCAGACTATTTTGTGCCCTCGGCTGGGCTGAGTGCAGGGGCAGGAGGAGGGGGAGGGGGGGTTGACCGGGCTGAACGTAGGGTGCAATACCTGATGTGATGTTCGACGTACCACTTCCTCCCTCCGCCTTTCCACACTAACACGTGTGCTTAAAGCGCGAGTTAGTCAGAACCATGTCATTCATGACGCAAAGGTGCTGGAGCTGTTGGAATTGCTTTTCAACGGCACCCTCCTCTGAGGTCTGACAGTTGGCTGAATGGTAGTGGTGGCCCTGGCCAGAAGACAGTCTTGAACCGCAAGCATTTTGGTAATGAGTAAATGGCATTTGGTTAATCTTGTGACATCAACAACCTTAGCTACTCTTGAAAATGTGCTAAGGTTAAGTTTCCAAACCATATCCAGCAGCATTAGTTCACAGATTTGATTTAATGATTCTTTTAAAATGGCATTCTCACATACAGTAAGGATAATGCCATATATAAAAGGGGTGGAGAAACTCATCAGGTCACACAGGAAGTACTTCTTTAGGAAGTAAAAGATAATCCTGTGGCTGATGTACAAGAAAGGTTTGGCCTAATTCTCCAGTGAGTTTAGGGCCTGAGTCCTTTGTCAAGGCCCAGGTTGAGTATCCCTTATCTGAAATGCATGAGACCAGAAGTGTTTCAGACTTCAGAATTCAGAATCAGAATTTATACAAGTCACAAAACTAAAATATAAATAGTAGAGTATGAAAAATCAGGCAGTGTCTATGATTCATTGATCATTCAGGAATCTGATGACAGCAGGGAAGAAGCTTTCCCTGTGCTCAAAGGTGAGAGAGTGTCTGTGGTTCATTGTCCATTCAGGAATCTGAATCAGTGGGGAAGAAGCTGTCCTTGTGCCACTGAGTGCTCACCTGAAGGCTCTTGTACCTCCTTCCCGATGTTGGCAGGGTGAAGGGGGTGCAGCCTGGGTGGTGGGAGGTGTTTGAGGATGGAGGGAGGTGGCTTTATTAAGACACTGCCTCATGTTGACGTCCTCGGTGGAGTGAAGTCTGATGCCCCTGATGTCGCAGGCCAAGTTAACAACCCTCTGGAGTTTATTCTTGTCCTGAGAGTTGGCTCCTCCATACCAGGCAGTCACAGACCCAGCCAGAATGCTCTCCAGGGTCCACCTGCAGGTTTTTGAGAATCTTCGGTGACGTAATCCTCAAACATTTCACAAAGTATAATTGCTGGCGGCCCTTCTTCGTGATTGCGTTAACATGGAGGCTCATTTCAGATTGTGGGTGCAACTAGACAGTATCTATTACAGATATTTATTATCTGTATAGAGGAATCTGCATTAAAAGTAAAATATGAAAGTCTGCAGATGCTGTGGTTAAAGTAACTGAAAACTCAGAGGTTAAACAGTGTACGTTATAGAGTAAAGATGAAGATACATGATTAACGTTTTGGGCTTGAACCCTTTATCAAGGTATATCAATCTGTATGGTTATTTGGGAGTTGGCCTCCCGTCAAATGCGCAAACTGAGGTAAATTTTACTCTTAAGTAAATGGGTTGACCTTAAGACATAGGAGTAGAAATAGTTTATTCAGCCCATCGAATCCGCCCTGCCATTCATTCGTGAGCTAATCCATTTTCTCACTCATCCGCACTGCCTGCCTACTCCCCATAGCCTTTGACGCCCTGACTAACCAAGAACCTCTCAATCTCTGACACCCACAACTGCCTGTGGCAAAGAAATTCCACTGATTTACCACAATATTGTGTTAAATATTGGACATATTGAGATTTATTGTATAAGCAATATGACTTATTTAATGTGCAGAAAACAGTTGTTGGCTTATTGATCTGATGGTTCATTTGGCTACATGGAAAAAGTGTGCAGGAAAAGACAAGGTAGCTTGTGCCATTTCATTAGATCTATGTTGATCTACTCATCTCTCCAATAACTCGCCTCGGGCTTGTATTCATTTCAACAATTGAAAATCAAAAGCTATCTGAGTTTTACAGTGTCTTGTTATTCAGCTCAAAGGTAGTCTCCATTGACACTGAGGCCCCAGGAAAGAGCCATGTCGATGCTCTAGCGAAAGGCTTGCCAGTGGCTATACATCGTGAGGAGATTGAGATTTGATTTGTCAGCCAAGAATCTCGAATATTTCTACAGGTGTACTGTGGCGAGCATTCTGTCTGGTTGCATCACTGTCTGGCATGGAGGCACCAATACCCAGGGCAGGAAAAAAAACTCCAGAGAGTTGTTAACTCGGCCAGCAACATCAGGGGCATCAGTCTTCACTCCATCGAGGACATCTACAAGAGGCGGTGTCTTAAGAAAGCAGCCTCTATCCTCAAGGACCCCCACCACTCAGGCCATGGCCTCTTATTTATTTAATTATTTCCATTTACACATACTGCATGGTAACAGGCCATTTTGGTCTATGAGTCCGGGCCACCCAATTTACCTCTGATTTTTTACCCTCAATTAATCTGCACCCCCCCTGTTGGGGGGGGGGGAGACCAGAGCACCCGGAGAAACCCCATGCAGACACGGGGAGAAGGTACAAACTCCATGCAGACAGCGTGGGTTTCAAACCCCGGTCCAGTCCTGATTGCTGGCGCGGTAAAGGCATTGTGCCAACCGCTGAACCAACCGTGCCATCCCTTCACACTGCTACCATGGGGAAAAAGGTAGGGGAGTCTAAAGACGAGCATTTAGTAGCACAGGGACATCAGATCCCTGAATAATCAATGAACCACAGACACTGCCTCACTTTGTCTTTTCCTTGCACTATTTTTATTGATTGTTGTAAGGTGGTTTATAGGAATGTTTGCACTACCGCAAAACAACGAATTTCCTGATGTGTTCATGACAATAAATTCTGATTCTGATTCTCCAGCTATAAGGTCTATTTGTAATTAGTGAGACATCAGGTAATTTATTATATACAGCATAGAAGTAAACCATTAAGTTTAAATGGTCTGTGGCAGCATCTCTGCATTGAGTCTCCTCCCACGTCTCTTCATTCAAGATTCAAGATTCAATTTATTATATGGTAATAAAACAGTGTCCTTTTACATGATTTTTTTTTGCCTGCTGCAAGGCAGACAGATTCTCCAGCAGCAGGAATTGCCTGAGTGCCTCTTACAGTCAGATTTACAGTCAGATAGAGAGAAACAAAAGAGAGTGCCATCATCCCCCCCCACCCCCCCCCACCAGAATCACTGAGTGCCCAGAGATTCGACTCCAGCGCTTTCTCAGCCACAGAGTCCAATCCAAACCACTCGCAACTGGAGCTCCAGATCTGAACCTCCGACATGGTCAGGAACCTTTCCGCACCCTTGGTGCCCACCTCCCCCGACCTCACATCCCAGTTTCGATACCTGGCACCCCTCCAGCCAGTCTCCAGCAGCCCCCCAGTAGCCCTTCAGCTTCCGCAGGTTCCTCGCAGCCCAGCCACGTGCACTGGTCCCTCAGCCTCAGAACTCCTCACTGGTCCGCCGCCAAGGGTAATCTCCACCTCTCTTTTCTTAGACGGGGGTGGGGGTGTGCGGTGATCTTTCCATCTTCTGGTGCTCTGTTCGAGTCCTCCGCTTCCCCAGAGTCTGCAACCCCTTGTGGCTGCTACTGAATAATAGATGCCGCCATCTACGTGACCAAAGATTTGGGCCCTTCTTCAAGGAAATATCAGAAAAGGCACTCAGTGTAAATTTCTCTTCTTCATCCGCTTATTCATTCTCACTTTTAAATACCCCCCACACGATGTCTCGGCCTCATGTTAGAAAGTACCTAGCAGATCACTTAGGTTCCTTTCCCCGAATCCCATTTAATAATGGTGGCCCGGTCAGTGTAGCAGTCAGTGCAACACTTTTCCAGCGCCAGACACCTGGGTTCGGATCCCGTGTCTGTGTGGGTTTCTTCCCACCCTTCCGAAAAAAAGTACCGGGGGGTGGTGCTTGGGGTAGGTCAAATAGGCGGCACAGGCTCGTGTATGTCTAAATGTAAATGTAATTTAAAACGTTTAATGGTCTTTGGATGAGCAGTTTCACAGCCATTATTACTAATGCAATTATTTTTGCTTTCCAAATTTGACTGACCTTGAATTTCTCTGTTGGAATCGCAAAGATCACCAGGTCAGGTTGCATCCTTAAAGAGAGAAATAAAGTTTGTTGATAATTTCAGAAGAATATATGTTCGCCTTGCTGTTTAACATGCTCCTCTTCTCCGTCCTGGCAAATAATTGGTCACCACTTTCATTACTTCGACAGCAAGAATAATCAAAGTGTGATTCAGGACCGCTCTCACCAACACTGCAGAAAACCTTAGAGAATCGCAGATCAGGGCATCACGCAAAGCAGCTTGTCTTCTATTGACCCCTAGGACCATAATCCATAGGAGCAGGAATAGGCTATTCAGCCCATCATGACATCCAATCATGATCCATTTTCCTACTCAGGCCATAATGTTTGACAGGATCAGGCCCGAAACGTCAGTAATGTATCTTTACCTCGTCTGGACATTATGAGATTGGCTAAGTTCCTCCAGCATTTCTGAGTTTTGACTACAATCGCAGGGTCTGCAGACTTTTGTGATACCCTTGCTTATCAAGGACCTCTCCATCTTTGCCTCAAATGTTCCAAATAACTTGGCCTCCACATCCAGGAGTTTGTGACACTCAGTCCACACCTCCTGCTGTCGAGGGAACGCCGTCACCTTCTGTCAGCCTATTCCACCACACTTATTCCCTCTTCTCCCCACAAAAGATGCCCCTCAGGATTCAAGTGCGTGCAATGAAGACAATGCGATGTTATACGGATTCAACATTAGCAGAAGTTGCCTGAACTGCCCCTTACAGTCTGAGAAAGAGAAACAAGACGGAGACCCGTTGGAGGGACCAAGTGTCCGTGGATTCACCTCCAGCCGCTCCCTCAGCCACATGGGGCCCAGTCCAAACCATCGGGAGCCCGAGCTCCAGATCCGAACCTCTGAGACGATCAGGCAGTCTTCAGCGCCCTCAGCACCCTCTGGTGTCGCGGTTCCAACACCTGCTGTGCCTTCAGCCTGTCTCCAGCAGCCTGCCACCTGGGGTGAATCTCTCGGCAGCAGTCAACCACGGCTTGCGCAGGTTCCTTGCCTCACCAACAGCCGCCAAACCCTCACTTGGTCCGCTGCCGTGGTCACCGTCACCCTGGGTTGTCTCCTCTGCCCTGCTTCTCCTTTGCACACGAGGGGAGTTCTCCCTGGTTTCTGGTGCTCTGCTTCCCCGGAGTCTGAAACCCCTCATGGCTGCTGCCGATCATTGGCGCAGACCCCGCGGTCGCAGAATTTTTGAATAAAACTGCCGCTGGCTCCATCAACAGGCCGTCTAAAGCCTTAGGGCAGTCAGACTGTGAGGTTGGACCTGTGCTTGAAACAACAACCCTCCAGATTCAAAGACAATTTCTTAAGTGCATCCCACAGTAACTGTGATCACTTTTCCCAGTGCACTTGTGGTACGCTGTGGTGCAGCAAGCAGGCACAAAACACAAAAAAGACTGTACTACAGGCTTTAATCCACTTAAACTCTCTCGTACACCAGTAGTAGTCTCAGTTGCTCCACATGTGACTGGCATGGGAGGGGCTGGCTCGAGTCTATTTGTAGGTTGGTGATTGACAACCAGCCAGGTGGAGTCAGCCTCCCAGGTGGTCGTCCCCCTCCCGCCCCCCCCCCCCACCGCCGCAGTAGGCCAGTGGGCACATGGTTCAGTGCTTTGGTTGTATCCCCACAACACTTCATCTTTCAAGCACTATTTGAAATTGTATCATCACACCCTGCACTTCTGGTTTTTATTTCACTACCTGCTGTATAAGTTGACTTCAAAGCATGGAAATGATGGAGGAACTCAAGTGCCCAAAGGAGTTAAGGATAGATTATCAGCGTTCCAGGTCTGAGCCCTTCCTCAAGATCTGAGTGAAAAGAGGCAGGCGTCGATAAAAAAAAAAGTTACAGGAGCCTGAAGGCGAGCAATCAGTGGCACAAGGACATCCCCCGCCGCCATCAGATTCTTGAATGGTCAATGAACCAAAGACACAGTCTCACTTTGATTTTTCGTGCACTATTTTTAATTTATTTTGGCATGGTGATTTATACGGATATTTACACTGTGACGCTGCCACAAAACAATGAATTGCGTGACTTATTCATAACAATAAATTCTGGTTCTGGACAATGGAGTCACAGAAGAGCAGTCCCTCCGGAAGACGGTGAGGGGAGGAGAGGGCAATATGTGTCTAGTGGTGGCACTGGCGGAGGTGGATATGTTGGGCATGGAGGCAGGTGGGGCGGCATTGCTTGACTACAGCATCTGCAATCTTTCATGTTTCAGTTGTAGTAGTTGACTTGCCTGGATAGCACACAAGACAAAGATTTTTTTTCTTTGACTGTATCTTGCCATCAGACACAATAAGCAATTCAATTCCATTCAGTTTACAAAACGCACTGAGAGTTCTGCAAAACTTCATTTAGGATGAAGATTACAGTTGAAATGAACTTTCCCAATCTTGAAGCCTGTTGGTTGATAAGTTAGTTCTGCGGTTTGGCAGCTCAGTCACTGAACTCTTCCTGTGGGAACCTCCTGTCTGAGTTAAGAACTCACATTTCACTCATTACTTCCTCAAGTGCTGACGATTTAACAAAGCAGGCCATTAATGCGCAGCAGTTCAATCCCGCAAAATTTAAAACCCACAGCCCCCAAAACAGTTGCACATAGATAAACAATGTATAGTTCTGTTTTTCATTCCAGTGATAGTGGCAGGACTGACATAATCAAAACCCTGTAGCCATTTGAATTTATGATTTTAATAAACTTTAAGCCACGCAAGACTCCAGCCTGGATGCTGGGGGGCTACTTTTGGTTGCTAACGAGTCCCACATTTTGTGTAGGGCCTCCAGTGTTAAAGAAAGGCCATCTGTCCCACATGATCGGACTAAAATGCCAAGCAGACAAGGGGGACAGGGACAGATTTAGCTCCAAGACTGATTAAAAAGAAGTTTGTAGCATCGTCATTACCAGGAGCAGTTCCACTCTCTTGGGGAGAGAAACCTGGATCCTTACTTCCCTTCAGGTTCTCTTTGATTTTACTGCCGAATATCAAAGCTCCAATTACCATATTGTGCTCCATCAGTCTTAACTTCCCTTGCTAGCAAAAGAAGAGTGGTTTCTCCCCTTTGCATAGACGTTGACAGTTAATTAGTTCTGTGCTCAAGCAAACTGAAGCATGATCACCGGAACTACATTTGCTTTCTGGTCCCTCGCTGGCCATGAACTGAGCGCTCCAGTCATCAGCCACACTGCTCCAAGTTCAGAGTCAGGTATAGCTCAGAGCAGATCAAGTGGTGACCCATTTTAATTTCCCTGCCCCATTCCTATTCCAACATGTCTGACCGTGGTCCCGTCACTGCCAGGTTGAGATCACCCGCATATTGAAGGAACGACACCTCTTATGGGATTAACATCAACTTCTCTTGCTTCTGTTAGCTCCCCCCCACCTCTTCCCTTCCCCATCCCTATGTCTCCTTTTATCCTCTTCTCTCTCTCTCATTTTCCCTTTCCCTCTCTCCTTTCCTCCAGCTCTGCATTTTCCCCCTTACCCCGATCAATTCTCAGCTTTCCTCTCCTACCCTCCTATCTACATCCACCTCTTGCCTGTTGACCTCCCCAGCCTTTTAATTTGGGTGCCTGCCTGCTTTTTTGCTCATACCCTTGCTCAGGCTCAAAAGGTTGGTTATAAATCTTTACCTCCTACACATGCTGCGAGACCGGCTGAGTTCCTGTTACTTCCTGAAGTCCTTTAAATAGAGAACTTTAAAAGAACTCTGTGCAGTGACTACCACTGATACTTTCTTTGTTCCAGATGATTTAACTAAGCAAATTCCTCATTATGAATTGAATACTGAAAATGTTGAAAACACTTAGCTGGCCGGAGAACAGATGAGAAAAGAGAAGCGATTAACGTTTCTTGCCTAACACACCATAGCACTGCCGAAAGTCAGCAGGTCACGCAGTGCTCTTTACAGCAAAGAGCTTCAGGCCTCAGCCCGTCGTCAAGGCATGAGCAAAAAGCAGGCAGGCTTCTGAATATAGGTGAGGGGAGGGTCGGAGGGGGAGAGCCACCCACTGAGGCCAGGAGCCAGACTCTGCTTGAGGCTTCTGCCTGCTTCTGGTGCAACAGAGTTCTCGCGCTTTGCAAAGTGATTTTTAAAAATCTGTGCAGTTGCATTTCTGTTTGTTTTCCAACAACCAAAGGTCCACGGTGGGGGGGGGGGGGGATAACGGGGGAGGGAGGGGGGGGAAGAAACTCTCCTTGAATCTGCTGGTGTTCCAGGCCCTGTGTTTGGTGCAAACAATGGCAAATCACTGAAAGAAATAGAAGAAAAATTCCTCCGCTTGCTAGATAATCTGTGGTTAATTGGAAATTCGTTGAGTGATGTGCTTTTGATATCATTTCGCACATTACTGCAGCGGTGTCGTCATTGTAGCAGATCCAGTCTCTCCCATTGGAGAGCATGTCAGACAGCACAAGCCCACTTAGCCCAGGAACCTTTGAAGAGAGGAGCTATTCATTCCATATTCCATCCATTCATGCAGAGTTCAAACCTCAGTCACACAAGCAGCAAGACCTAAACACTACATAAGAAGTGCTGACAGAGGTATGTACTAATTTATCAGATTTGTCCACACCTCATCCTGTTAACTCTCTTGACGCTCTCCTTGATATTGGTTCACACAGACCCCTTTAGATTTCAGGTTTATTGTCAGAGTACCTGCATACCATCACATACAACTTGAAATTATTTTTCCTGAGGGCAAGGCAAAATTACCACTTATTGGTAGGGCAAAAATGTACACATGCAAACAAATTAACTGTGGAATACAGATGAAAAAAAAATCAACTATAGTGCACAAGTAAGAGTGGTTAAGTGAGTCCCTGAATTAGTTTGTCATTGAGGAATCTGATGGTGGAAGGGGGAGCAGCTGTTCCTGAATCTGGCGGTGCGAGTCTTGTGGCACCTGGACTTCTTTCCTGATGGCCGCAGCATGCGTGCTGGGCGGTGAGGGTCGTTGATGATTGCAGCTGCTCCCCGACGGCAGCGTTCCCTTTGGATGTACCCAATAGTGGGGAGGGTTTTGCCTGTGATGACCTGGGCTATGGAGGTACCTCCTTCCTGTTGGCAGGACCTATCAAACCCTTTCATAATGTTGTACACTGTGATGAGACCTTCCTCCCCATCCTCAAAACTCACAGCCTATGGTCCATGGAACGTGGGCTGTCCCTGTGGATTTGTTGATAAGTGGTCCATAGCGAAGAGAAACGTTACTGATGTTACAAACAATCAACGTGTAAAATATAGTTGCAAATTTAACAACAATTCACTCAAGATTTTCCCATAAAAAACAATCCCATTGGATGCAAGGGAAAGGAGTCGAGATCGCCAGCATCTCCCCTCCAGTCCCTCCATTGGTTCTGCGTGGGCTTATGGTAGGATGGTCTGTGAGGAAGAGTTAATGTGGTTAGTGGTTGAGAACCACTGCTCTAGGAAATATTGTCGCAGTCTGTTCAATCTCGCTGCATTTGGCACATGTGGCCCTACTCTCATCAATCTCAATTCTGCAACCTCAATAGTAGCCTTCCGTCTCCGCCACATCTGCTCCCAAGATGAGGTCTTCCAGTCCAGATCATCTGAAATGTCTGCCAGCTTCCATAAACACCATTTCCCCTCCCTCCCCCCACCACCATCAGCTCAGTCCTTACTCGCTTCTCCTCTATTTCCTGCATATCTGCACCCCATCCCCAGCCATAACAAACACTGGATTCCCCTTGACCTCACATTGCAAAACTCAGTGGTAAGTCCGTCCTTTCTGAGATCAAAAGGCGAGAGGGTGCACGATGCTCCAGCTAAAGGTCTCCCCTTACAATGTTCCCTGGACCTTACCAAAGGGCCGGAGCCACTGTAACAGTAGGACTGCCTCCAGTGCACAGAGTGGGGACCGGACACACAGCGCTCCCTGTGGGGTTCAACCTCCCAGTCCAACTACTGTCGGATGCACAGGCTTTTAATGGCCCTGCTAAAGGAGCCAACGGTGGTTTATTTTAAAATCCCATGACCATGGGGTCTGGGACCAAGATTGCAGGGGCCACGAGGGATTGTAGACTCCAAGGAAGCAGAAGACTGGGTTAGGTCGCCAGAAAATGGCAAGACCAACCCCCCCCCCCACCCCGTTTGAAAAGGAGAATCAGAGGAATTGACCTTATGGGATGGTGACCATGGCAGTGGACCAGCAAGAGGCTCTGAGGCTGAAGATCACTCCAAACCATCAGCAACCCAAGCTCCAGAAGCAAATCCCTGAAATGATCGGGAAGCCTCCTGATCCTCGCCACCTTCTTGCATCCAGGTTCCAATACCTGATGCCCATCAGCTAGTCTCAAGGGAGTCTCCAGCAATCCACGCAGCCCGTTGCGAGTCTCTTGACCTCAGTTGCCAGCAGGCATGGGTTCCTTGCTGGAGTCACCAACACCAAGACCAAGCAGAGTCAAAGGAGGGGCATCCCCGAGAAAAGGTTTGAGAATGGCTGATCCAGATCATGACTGATCATCCAAATTCAGTCCCCATTCCAGTTTTTTTCCTCACATCCCCAAGGACATCGGGGCGGAAATAGGCTTTTCAACCCATTGCCCCTCCGTTCATTCATGAGCTGATCCATTTTCCCACTCGGCCCCACTGCCTGGCTTTCTCTGCATAACCTTTGATGCCCCAGATAATCAAGAACCAATCAATCTCTTTGCTTTGGAATATCTTCCCTGTATTGTGGCCCTTTATGGGTTTTGTTTTACCTCAAAAGACTTCTGTTTGCACAAGGCAGTGTTAAAATTCCTGGACTCACTGAAGATTTAGCCAGAAAAAGAACCAATATTAATTATTCCACCAACATCTTCCAAATAAAGATCCTACAAAATTGTAATCTTGGGCGATTTAAGGCAATCGATATCATTCAAAGTTCTTCAGAAATGTATCAGTTGTTGTGGTTACATTCTATGGTGTATCAATCTTCGAATGTGAATTGCATTTATTACAAAGGATAAATCTTCAATCTCCCAAACCTTTGAGATGCTCATGGCTGTTTGGCCTTTCCTCCTTCTGCAAAATGAAATAATTACTGACTTTGCTTCCACATCAGCTGGTTTGTACAACATCGCTTGCAAGAGCAGTGTTTTTTTTGGTTGGAAGCCATTTATTTGGGCAAATTTCAGTGTTAATCTATCACGGCGAGCTCACGCTGAGATGTCTGCAGATTCAATTGGGAAAAAGAGTGACAGAGAGAGAGGAAGAGGAGCAGAGAGGGAAAGAGAGAAAAGAAAGACACGGAAAAAGAGATGAAAAGGAGCACAAAAGGAGATGTGGATGCACGTTCATTAGGCCAGTGGTTCTCAATCTTTTTCTTTCCACTCACATCCCACTTTAAATAATCCCTGTGCCATCGGTCCTCTGTGATTAGTAAGGGATTGCTTCAGGTGGTGTGTGGGTGGAAAGGGAAGGTTGAGATCCACTGCTCTAGACCCACTTGTTACTGAAATATTTGGCTTGAGAAAAATTATCATTGGCCAATTTTCCTGTTATAAGGTTCATTTAGGAGTTTGATATATAAAAAGAGAGAGAGAGAGAGAGAGAGAGAGAGAGAGAGAGAGAGAGAGAGGGAGATGGTGAAATGAAGAAGAGAGATCTCCGACTCAATGGTTGTTTGAGACCGAAAGGTGGAAACACTCCAGAAATTAGGTAGCAACTGTGGGGAGAGATTCAATAACCGTTCATGGGCCTCCCTGTATTTGTTTCAGAACTCAATCTTCTGAAGTTTTCTCCTGAATAGCATACAAGGCGTTCAGTGAGTGGCATTGAGCACAAAAGCAGGGACCTCATAATATATCTGCAAAAGGCATTGGTCAGACCACTCTTGGAGAATTCAGATTATGAATCACAATTTACTGTCATGAACATGTCACAAAATTAGGTTCTGTGGCAGCATTACAGTGCAAGTATTGCTCTAAATTACATATCAAAAATAAATAAATAATACAAGAGCAAAGGAGAAAGTGGGGTCGTGTCTGTGGGTCGTTATCCATTCAGGAATCTGGTGGCAGCAGGGAAAAAGCTGTCCTTGTGCAGCTGGATGTTGGTCTTCAGGCTCCTGTACCTCTTTCCTGATGGTAGCAGTGTGAAGAGGGCATGGCCTGGGTGGGGGTCCTTGAGGACAGAGGCTTCTTTCTTCAGACATTGCCTCTTGTAGATGTCCTCGATGGAGTGGAGCCCATGATGTCACTGGCTGAGTTTTCTGGTCGAGGTGCAGGTCAGTGGGCCTAAGTCAAGGTGGCCAAACTTTTAATTTTTAATTTAGATATACAGCACGGTAACAGGCCATTACGGCCTACGAATCCGTACCAGGGGTGTAGGTTAATTGGACAGCATGGACTCGTGGGCCGAAATGGCCTTTTACTGTGCTGTATAAGTTAAAAATTAAAAGGTTGTCCACCCCTTCCAGGTAGAATAATAATGCAGCACAGATGAGAAGGGCCTAATGGCCTGATCCTGTCCTGTATTTTCCTACGGTTCTAACAAACCAGCTGATAATGCCAGACGATGTGTGTTCAGTAAAATCTTCCCCTGGTTTGTTACCGTAAAATTACTGAAATCTGGAAAGAGATTGACATGAAGTTGATGGCTGAACAGTCTGAGGGGCTGTCTTTCTCAGATGCGAATGAAAATGAGTACCATTCTTCATCAACAAACCTGACAATAGTAAATGATATTGCATAATTCATTATGAAGCGTTAGTGAATTAGCTTCATTGACTTTTTGAGTTACCATACATCATAATTAGAACCATTAAACCTTTCTTAATAAGGATATAGGCAATAATTTGGCTTAGTGTCAATTTATCTTGCGTTTATGTCCAATCATATTAATGTGAATAACGGCTTCTTGGTGATGCAAGGGTGCTTATCACGGTTCATCCTGAGCAACAGAGCGGCAGAGGACTCTTTAATTTACTGCCTGTTTCTGGGGACTCACGCAGACCTGCTCGGCGAAAGGCGCCTTTTTGGCCTGCCTAAAACCTGTTGGTTGTTCAGCACCCAGAGATGTCGGTGAAGAGATGGCTGGGGGCGCATTCCAGATTGGGCGGGTGTGTGCTGAGGGACGCCCAAAGATTTGGCGAGGGCGCCGCGGGGAAGGGCCACAGTCTAGAGCCCTTCTGTTAACGGGCACTGAGGGGCTGAGACTGCGGGGAAGCCCCAAAAACAGCAGAGTAACGACAGCTCAGTGGTGGCAACGGTGTAAGCAGAGAGAACATGTAATACTCCTCGTTGTACCATCGGAGGTCTTAATAAACTCTAAGAAGGCTTGCAAGTTTAAAAGCACAAATCTTTACTCACATTAGGTTACAGGTCAGGTATTAATACACTGTCACACTGAGCATGATCACCACTCAAGTGTGATGCAGCTCTTACAGTCATGCAGTGTTCATGCTCCAGCATAAAATAGTCCCAAGTTTCCTCTGTATATAACATCCCTCCTTCTTTAAAAAAATTTATTAAAAATAAAAGATTTATTAAGATTTAAAATTTCTTTAAAATAAATTGTTACAGCTTCTTCACCTGCACTTGCCATTAAGAATTAATTATTCTAATTACACAATTGCAGTTCTCTGTTCTATTCAGTGCTATCGCACTGGTGGGAGGATGTTGCTTCTCCACCTCGTAGACCTTGTTGCGTCTGTTTGGTTCAGTGGTGTTGCTACAGTTGTAGATGGTGGTGTTGTTTGCCTCGGTTCTTCCATTGCTTGCTGTTCAGTTCTCACGGTGTTGTTGGTTGGGGTTTCTACGCTCTTTCCTTCACAAGTTGTTGGATTTTTAGAAGCTGCTGGTGCTTCTGGTGCTTTCCGTGTCAGATCTGGGGTTGGGCGAATGTGGATTCTGTTTTGTCTCAGCTGCCTGCCAGATTCTGTCTCAATGATATACGACCTTGGCGTCTCAGCTTCTCCAACAATCTTTGCTGGGCTCCAGGTTTTTATCACTGGCTCTTGAATGTGCTGCCCCTCACAGTGTTCATGCTCCAGCATAAAATAGTCCCAAGTTTCTTCTGTATATAACAATGTATCAATGTACAATGAAGAAAATATATTGACAATGACACTGTTGGTGTGAAGAGACTTTGAACTGTTGTAAATAATTTAACGTGAATAAAGTCTATTTTTGGTTTAAAAAAATCCTAATAGATCCAATTATCCAATAACTAATGGATAAATCTACCTTGCCAATATCAGGTTTGAGAACTAGTTTTATTCTGGCACAGTAAAGTCTATTTGATTGGCTTAATTGGCATTCCATTGGAAAGATTAATTAGCCTGGGCTATGCAGAGAGACAATTTTTTCCCCACTATCTACTGGGAAAAGTGTAGAGAAAAGTTATTACTGGCACTGGAGGGCTCAAAGTATGAAAGGTTCAACTTCAAGTTTATCGTCATATGATTGCACAAGTACAACCCAATGAAACAGCCTCAGTACAAAACACACAGAAATAACACCCATAGGGACAAACAATGCATAAGCAGGACAAATCATCATTTATAAAAAATAAGCAAGTATTGTTTTATGAATACGAGAGTCTCGGAGGCTCAGTGTGAGCAGTTCTTTTGGTCGTTCAGCGTTCTCGCTGCCCGTGGGAAGAAGCTGTTCCTCAGCTTAGAGGAGCTGGCTCTGATACTCCTGTTTGGTAGTACTGAATGGTCTCTGCTGTGATGCCCAAAATCTGGAACTGAGCCTCCACCTGGTTGAACCACACGCTGGATCGAACAGTCCAGAAGGTCAGGAGCTTCAGGCTGACTTCGCTGACTACTACTTCGCTATCCGTCGCTGGGTTTAGATGCCATCTAAACCCGTTAGGGTCACCAATTGTAGCCAACCGCTACAAAGAAACACACACACACACACACACACACACACACACACACACACACACACACACACACACACACACACACACACACACACACACACACAGTGTGGCAAGTTAAGCTCACTCCTTTATTAGGGCTGGAAAGGCTGCTTTTATACTCTTCACGTTCCTGCCGTTTTTGCTGATTGACTCATTCATCCATATAGAAACACAGAAACATAGAAACATAGAAGATAGGAGCAGGAGTAGGTCATTCGACCCTTCGAGCCTGCTCCGCCATTCAACGAGATCATGGCTGATCTTAAAGTTCAGTACCCCGTCCCCGCCTTCTCTCCGTAACCTTTAATACCCTTATACTGAAGAAATAGATCTAATTCCCTCTTAAATATATTTAATGAACCTGCCTCTACTGCCCTCTGTGGCAATGAATTCCACAGATTCACCACCCTCTGGGTAAAGAAATTCCTCCTCATCACGGTCCTAAATGGTTTGCCTATTATCCTCAAACCATGGCCCCGGGTTCTGGATTTTCCCATCCTTGGAAACATCCCATCTGCATCCATTCTGTCCAGTCCTGCCAGAATTTTATAGGTCTCTATGAGATCCCCTCTCAATCTTCTAAACTCCAGCGAGTACAATCCCAATTTGCGCAATCTTTCCTCATCAGTCATTCCTGCCATTCCAGGTATCAGCCTGGTGAATCGCCTCTGCACTCCCTCCATTGCAAGAACATCCTTCCTTAGATAAGGTGACCAAAACTGCACACAATACTCCAGGTGGGGTCTCACCAAGGCCCTGTACAGCTGCAGTAAGGTATCCTTGTTCCTATACTCAAACCCTCTTGATATGAAGGCCAACATACCATTTGCCTTTTTAACTGCCTGCTGTACCTGCATGCTCACCTTCGGAGACTGATGTACAAGTACCCCTAGGTCTCTCTGCACTTCCCCATCTCTTAATCTATTGCCATTCAAATAGTAATCTGCCCTCCGGTTTGTATTACCAAAGTGGATAACCTCACATTTATCCACATTGTAGTGCATTTGCCATGTATCTGCCCAGTCCCTCAATTTATCCAAATCACATTGGAGCTTCCTGACCCCCTCTTCCGTGCACACAACCCCTCCTAGCTTAGTGTCATCTGCAAATTTGGAGATATTACATCCAATCCCCTCATTCAGATCATTAATGTAAATTGTGAACAGCTGGGGTCCCAGTACAGATCCCTGTGGTACCCCACTGGTCACCACCTCCCACTCAGAAAACGAGCCATTTATCCCAACTCTCTGTCTTCTACCTGCCAGCCAGTTCTCAATCCACATCAATACTTTGCCCCCAATCCCATGAGCCTTGATTTTGTAAGCCAGTCATTTATGCGGGACCTTATCGAAGGCCTTTTGGAAGTCCAGGTACACCACCTCCACTGGCTCTCCCCCATCTATTTTACCTGTCACCATCTCAAAGAAGTCCAATAGATTTGTCAAGCACGATTTACCTTTTGTAAATAACAATAGTGAGTGGGAATGCCTATGAATGCCCTTCTTCCCCAGTCGGTTTCTGATGAGTTAGCTGGGTAGCTTGACCAATGCTATTTTAGGGCTGTTGGTCTGATGCTGCCCCAGCTTCTACCCCCGCCGGTTCATTGTCCTGGGAGTTTCTTTAGCGATCTCTGTCCGCATCTGTTGCCAGTCCGATCTCCGCAATTGCGGGCCACCACAGAGGTATATGGATGTAAAAGGTATGGATGGTTATGGGCAGAATGCATGTAAGTAGGACTAGGAGAGCATAAGTGTTTCAGCATGGACAAGAAGGGTCATAATGGCCTGTTTCTGTGCTCTAATTGTTATATGGTTAAGGTGGAAGGGCATCTCAATGTTTTTGGGCACACTCTTCAGACAACGATCCCAGTAGGTCAATTAGATGGGGGGCGGGGGAGGGAGACCCCAGTGATCCTCTCTGCCATTCTTATGATCCTATAGATGGATCCATTTCTATATAGCCATCGTTCCACACTGTGAGGCATCCAACCCGGATGCTCTCAATAGTGCTAGACATGAAGGTAGGCATGATAGTGGGTGGTAGCCTTCTCAAGCAGTGTAGCCACTGCTGCATCTTCCTGACAAGTGAGAAGATGTGTGGCCAGAATAGGTCACTAGTTAAGTGGATTGCACAGAATTGGGTGCTCTCCACTCTCTCCACTACTGAGTTATTGAAGTTTGGTGGAGCATGGTCATTCCTGTGTCTCCTTTCACTCAATATTCACTCCTGGTCAATAGTCTGTCTTCTAGAAGCTAGAATTTTAGCTAGCCATCTCTCATAAAGGGCTTTCTGAACTGTTTCCTGGAAATCAATATAAAAATCACCCTTGGGTACTAATTTCCCAACTATAGATCTCCTTCAGGATTAGGAGGTTCCCTGGAGCAAAGGAGGCTGAGGGGTGATCTTCTGCAAGTTTACAAAATCATTAGGTAAGTGAATGGTCACTGTCTTTCCCACAGGATAGGTTTAAGATGAGAAAGGACAGGACCTGCATGGCAATTGTCCCACATCTACAGAACGAGATGCTAGAGAAAGTGTTAGAATAGGGGGCAATGATGGCTTGCTTGAACCCATCGTTGTGTTGATCTGTAAGCAGGAGTTAACGCAAAGGGCTGAATGACCTCTTTCTATGTCTTGAGGAAACAAGAACCATTCCGTGGGCAATCCCCCGCAGCAGCAGTGGGCATGATAATGTGCACCATGCTTCCACACAGGACATTGCACAGTAACATGCAGCATCCACACCATGCCTCGACTCTACAGTCAGCCCTGTTCCCCACTCTATTAAAAGCTGAGGAGGTCCTGCATTTGGAAGCCCAGTTTTATTCCAATTATCATTCAACCTCTCATTCACTTGAACCCAGTTGCTGCCCTTCATAATGCTGTGATTTTAGTAAACACACCGAACTGCTGGAGGAACTCAGCCAGTCTATTCACCATCTATAGGAGACAAAGATACGTTGCCGATGTTTCGGGCCTGAGCCCTTCTTCAAGGTTAAACCAGAAAAGGCAGAAGCAGAAAGTCTCAGAATTAAACCATGGGGGAGGAATCAAGACCAACAAAAGGTGTTGATTGGATGTGTGTGGTGGTACCACTAGGTATATAGGTGTATGTAAGTGCTGAATGGGCTGGTTTACCCCCTGAGCTTGTGCTTCCTTGCTCCCAGATAGTTCCAGAAAGTCTGTCACGGCCAACCCCTCCTTGAAATTGGGCCAGCAAGCTGTGCTGACTCTTTAAGGTGATTAAAGCATATTCATCACGATTTCCTGCCTGATTGTGGTTGGCGGGTCGGACAATGTGATAAGGGAGGAGGTAGAATTTATCATGCCTGTGCGAAAGGAGGCAGGGAATGGAGAGACAATGGGGATGGGGGGTGTTTTAACAAACGTCAGAGAAGTTGATGTTAATGCCATCCGGTTGGAGGATACCTAGATGGTAGATGAGGGGTTACCAAAAGCCAGAGAAATTTTATTTCAACTTGTTTTTAATTAATATTAATGCTCTCATCTAACTATCAAAACTTTTTTTTTTGCCAACCCTCTGTCTCCTTTCACTCAATATTCACTCCTGGTCAATAGTCTGTCTTCTAGAAGCTAGAATTTTAGCTAGCCATCTCTCATAAAGGGCTTTCTGAACTGTTTCCTGGAAATCAATATAAAAATCACCCTTGGGCACTAATTTCCCAACTATAGATGACTGCTCCATAATTACCTGGTCTCTTTTCCTTCAATAGTTTTCAATCAGTAAAAGAACAATTTCCAAAAAGCAAAGAATGTTAAAAAGATTAGTTTGTCTACACACAAAATTTGGGCTACTCTTCCCTTTATTGAGGCTGGGTCTAAATCCTGGAACTCCCCAATAAACCACAGAACAAAAAATATCTTTCAAATTTATATATTTTTTTATTTACAAGGAGCCAATTCTAGCTATTGAAACACGTGCCTCCCAATTACACCCAAGAAACTACGGCCCCTTACGAGTTTGGAGAAGAGGAAGAATGAGTACAAGAATGGCCTGCAACCAGTGAACTTGGAGGAATGAGAAGTGAGCTTGGACCATGAACCAAAGAACTTTTCTGAACGTACACGCACATTATATACACGTGAGCTTAGAATTAGATAAGTTAGGTGAGTTAAGTCAATAGTGATAAGTTAAAGGTGTGATTCTGTTTTCATGTTTAAATATAATTAAATGCAACTTTTGTTTAAGTAACCATTTGTCTTGGTGAATATCTATTGCTGCTGGGTTTTGGGGTCCTCTGGGCTCATAACACTCCACATTAGCCCCAATTGCTTGCATTAAGCCATATCTCTCTAAACATTTTGTACCCATGCTCCTGTCTAAATGTCTTTTAAGTGTGTATATATATTTTGTACCTGCCTTGATCGCTTCCTCCAGCACCTCATCCGCCACCCATGTTTCATATGGCCACCACACTCTGTGAGAGGTTTTTGGCTTTTCATTTTAGAAAGGATGTGCTGAAGTTGGAGAGGGTTCAAAGGAGGTTCACTCGGGAATGAAAGGGTTATCAAGTGAGGAGCGTTTGACAGCTCTTGGCCTGTATTCATTGGGATTTAGGAGAATGAGGGGGAGATCTCACTGAAACATTTCACATGTTGAGAGGAATGGGCAGAGCAGATGTAGAAAGGTTATTTCCCATGGTGGGAAAGTCTAAGAGGGCACAACTTCAGGATTGAAGGGCATCCGCTTAGAACAAAATTTCTTCAGCCAGAGGGGGGTGAATCTGTTGAATGTGTTATGGAGGCTAGTTCTTTGGGTGGATTTAAGGCAGAGACTGATTAGCCAGGGCATCAAAAGTTATTGGGAGAAGGCCAGGGAATGGGAAAATGATTCAGCTCATGATTGAATGGTGGGGCAGACTCAATGGGCTAAATAACCTATTTCTGTTCCTGTGTCGGAAACAATCAGCCTCCTACATCTGCTGTTGAACAGTTGCACGTTGGCGTTCCATTAAAATTATATCATCTGCAAGCCTTCCACATCATGCCAAGAGCTATTAAGGTACTGGAGTATTTTTGTGCAGAAGGAGATCATTGCATCTCTGCAAAAGAAGCTGGATCGATATTTAAAGATATAAGGATCTGGGAATGAGCAGCAGAGGTAATTAGATGTGGATTACATTGGCACAGAGAGTCAACACTAATGCCTTAGCTTGTCCCCATTGTTCATTTCCAAACTTCATTCGCTATTTCGGCTCACTAATGGGGAACAGCTTCTGAAAAGGCAGAATGAGAGGAGATAGGAGGATTGGGAAAGAGTTTGAATAATCAGAGCCCAATAAAATTGAACATGCTTTCAAATTGTTCAAGCTCAAGTCATTGATATAGCCAGATGGCATTAACATTAGGCCCTTTTATACAGTCAAAAGGCCCAAGGGTAAAGGTGGAGATTCTCTGCCTTTACGTCGGAAGACCTTTTTCCGGCTCTAAGGAGCCAACTGCAATCTCTCTCGGGGGAAGGGTCAGCAGCAGAGCGCAGTACTCTGCCATCTAGCATGAATGCACTTCCACTGCAAGCGGCTGCCTGGGGGGCAGCCTCATGACCACGCGATGTCGTCATCAGCCTGAGACCTATCTCACTCACCCCTCCCCCTCCATGACCCCCTCAGGGCAGGGGTGGCCAATGGATGCCATCAGTATTTACACAGTAATCACATCGACATGATGGAGTGATTAAACGGCTTTAATGACCAAAAACCTGAGTACTACTGATACACGGCTTGGCCAGGTACCAGGTACAGGAGCAAAGTGGGACAAGTCTGGGAACGCCAGCCTTTATTGGAAAATCTGGGAAGGAGCCAAGGGAGGGGTTAGGGAAGGCCAGGTAGGTTCGGACTGTTCAGTCCATACATCTATACAAATGCCTCACCACAGGCAGCCAGTGGGGGCCATCAAGTCAGGGGCGGCCAGTGGGGGCCATCAGGGCAACAGGGCCAGGCAGTCAGAGGGGCAAACTGTGACAGCCATTTCAGCCTTCAGAGACACTTGTTGGCACCAGAGGCTCAATACATGGTAGAGCAATAGCCATCTACCCTACACATAATCCTCCACGCAGCTGAAACTGTTCTGGGAAAGCAGGGTGATTTGACGTCATCTGACGCCGGCGTGCTGATTGATTTCCTTTTCCACTGGACCCTGTTAATTTCTGGAACAAGGCACCAGTGGAAAAGGGGCTAAATGCTTCTCGTCATCATGTACACTTCAGGTCACCCCTCACCTTCGGTCACTCTATGTACATGGCAATAAAGAATCCTTGAACCAATAATCACTCACAAACTCACAAATGCGCAAGCCCATAACACCTCAAGAGCATAAGACATAGAAGGCTTTCAGCCCCTCAAGTCTGCCCTGCCACTTAATCACAAGTTGATCCATTTTCCCACTCAACCCCACTCCCTGGCTTTCTCCCCATAACCTGGCTCATCAAGAACTTACACACGCACACATCTCATTTATAAAAGTAGCACTGGCGGTAACGAAAAAATGTATCACAATCACTTGGAAGTCCGACTCCCCTCTTTTTATAGCACGATGATCAGCTGTATACCGATGGGAGGGGGGGGGAATCAATATAACTTAAAGAATGACACTTTAAAATACAGTAAAAAAAAAGGAACAAAAAATGGTATGAAACTAACTATTATATACCTAAATACACTCTATATACTTAAAATATATGTAAGCTCTGACGGTGAACAGATCTGTATACATGGAAGGGGAGGAGGAAGGGTGGTACTGTTGTGTTTGTGAGAAAAAGTTGAATATATTATATATTTTTAATGTCACTATGTATAATTTTTGGGGAAAAAAACCATAAATTAAAAACAAGAACTTGCACACACATACATATTGGGCATAAATCCACATGGGAATGAACATGTACATATGTGCAAACACAGATACCTGACTGCTTAAAAAAGCTCATAAAACACTAAAACCCCTGTTATCCAGAATTCAATTAAATGGAAAAAAATCCGCCAAGGAAAATAAATAATACGATAAAAAATAATAAATAAAAATTTGAATAAAATTTTAAAATAGTAAAATTAAATGTTCTCTGAAGTAACACTTCATTGGGTGAAGATGGAACAAATATTCGGCCAGCCGAGGGCCTTGGTCAGGATTTGCTTGTGGCAACTATTTGAATAAAGTTGTGTTTGAATAAAATGGTGTCGCCACAGGAAGAATGGCTGGTTGATGCTGCTCACCGTCGGGGTGACTCTCTTAAAGTGTCTCCTTATCCCTGCTTCATAGAAGTCTTTATCTTTATTAGTATATTGTTAAGGATATTAGCAAGGTTTTACCTGTAAAATTGGGGGCAGGGGTTTTAATTACAATGGCGCCACAGTTAGCATAGCTGTTACAGTACCAGCAACTGGGGTTCAAATTTAAATTTTATTTTCTATTTTGCGGGATTTACTTGATTAAAGTGAACTTTACGTACTATATGTAATTGTTAAATTGTTTGGATCACTTTTTTTGGGGCCAAAAATGTCAAACTTTTGACCTCAGTAAGTACCTGCCCCGTTCAAGGCACCGGGAACTCGGATGGCCGGGACCGGGTGGTAAGTCCGCGGCCAGGGCATCAGTGGGGGGGGGGGAGGCCGGAGCCACGGGAGGCCAGGGCGTGGTGAGTTCGAATTCCGTGGGTGGCAGGGAGGGGGATCTGCCGTTGGGACCTCAGATGGGGAGTGGTTGGGGTGGGGTCAGGAGCTCGGCTGGGCTCATGGCCAAAAAATAAGGGGGGGAGGAGGGCGACTACTACACAACTGTTTGGGCCAATTATGGGAAGGGGGGGGGTGGTTGGAATGACTATTACACAGAATCAACAATTACATGAGTATATACGGTCATTAAGAATCTGTATATTTTTCCAAATTATTTTGCATTTTGCACCATCTTTTGTGTTTTAAACTGTTTATTCCTAATGCCAGTGTATTTGCATACACACACACACATGAAGACATACAGACACACAAATTCTCTTTGAGCATTACGATTAATGATGGCCAGCCAATTTGAAATGTTCAAATAGCTAATTTTGTTGATTAATCTTCCAGCGCATAAATTTATCTTCCGCTGATGATTAATTAGATGATAACCCAATACATCAATGCACAAAATAAAATCTATTATAGGAGCAGTGTGAATCAAGGGAGGTATTGTCGGCATTCAGAGAACTTAACGTTTGATTTAAATCCAATTCTTCTCATGACCAGAACCTGATGTTAGTGAATCTGTCCATCCTCTCTGAAGCCTTGAAAAACATGGGTGTTATCAGCATTCTGCAATTGGAAATCAGTTTCTCCCCCCTCCCCCCTCAAAGCATCCATGAAAACAGCAATGATTATTTCTGGATTGCCACACCCCACTCCTTAAAGCAGAGCCTGCCTTCTTTTGCATCTCAGCAATGCAAGATGTATAATTGTACCCCTTGCATTTGGGACATTGCCCGAATCACCTGGTTTTACTCACGCAACGCTGGGCAGCTACATCAATTAACCTCCCTTCACTGTGTCGCCTCGCCCTAACAATCCTTGTAATTAAAAGATGAAATTTAATTGGTTTGAAACCACCAAGCCAGTGAGGGAAACAAATAGGTCAATTGTGACAAAGGAGCAGAGTCTCGAGAAATTGGACCAAGCCGCTCAGGAGTAAAGTGAAACGCAAAAAAAAAGATTTGCAGAAGCTAAGATTGCAGTCAAAATACTGGCAGCAAGGAGCGCAGATGGGGAGCAGTGAGAGAGGCTCGGTTCACTGTAATAGCGGGGATCTCTTAGTGGCCACCCATTTCAAATCCCCACCCCATTCCCTTGTTGTCCCTGGTCTCATGCACTGCCGGACTGAGACCTCCTGCAAATTGGAAGAACAGCACCCAATACCTCATCTTCCATCGGGGCACCCTCCAACCACATAGCATTAATATCAGCTTCTCCAGTTTCCATTGGAACACCACCACCCCTCGCCCTCATCTTCTTTCTCCTGTCTCCTGTCCCCCAGCTCTGTCTGTCTGTCTCTCTCTCTCTTCCTTTTCCCCTCTGTCTCCTTTCACAGAGCCAAAATCAATTCTCACCTTTCCTCTTATCATATCCAATTAACACCTTTTGTCTGTTGGTCTGGGCTCTGTGATAATACAGATTCTATTACCAATGTGGATATGTACAGATGGTAGTGTAGGATGACTGTGATTGGCTGAGAGTTTAGCCACACCTACTGGCAGGTATTAAAGGATTTCTCCTAGCCAGGCCAGGTCATTCTGGACTGGACGACCTACATGTGATATGCTCCAGTCTTTTAGTTAATAAAAGTCTTGGTTTGGATCAACAAGTCTTTGGTTCTTTCGACGCACTCTACAGGTTCCTCTGTTTCCAATTCTTCCCCTTTCTTTCCTCAGACGTTTTTCTTCAGTCGATCAAACCTTGAGGAAGGGCCAAGGCCCAAAACCTCGTTAATATATCTTTGCCTCCCATGGACGGTGCAAGACCGACTGAGTTCCTCCAGCATTTCTGTGTTTTGACCATCAGGAGTTAAATTTAGAAACATTTCTACAAGTGAGGGTTGGTGGGAATTTTGAACATTTTTTGGGAAAAAGCAATTGACTGCAGGGGAGAAAAAAAACCTAAATGTGCCAGGAAGAGTGAGTGATAAACCATGATTTAATGACAATTTAAAACAATTAATGCTAATAATCCTGGAGAAATTAACTGCAGATAATGCCAACATATGACATAGTTCTGACTGCAGAGATAACAGGTGCAGTAATAATTCTCTGATGCTGAGTTAGTCCCAGTCATATAGAACTGCTGTTCATGAATAGAGAGTGGCATAAAATAAAGAAGAATATTAGGTGGGCATCACTTTACAAGGACATACTGGAAGAGCTGGGAGCGCGAGAAAAGATATACCGACGAGCAGTAAAAGATCTCTCCAGAGTTGCTGAAGAAGGGTAGTTAGTAGCTCTGGGTGAAGAGAAAGGATTCCACCTGGGCCCCCCAAGTGAGTAAATGGCATCTAGGGGGTGAGCCTGGGATGCCAGGATTCACTTCTGAACTCCTCCAGAGGTGTCGTGGGTTCATCAGCCCACTTGATAAGCCAGAAGATGCCATCACTCGCTTGGCTACCCCGCAAGTTTCAGGAGTGAAGTAAGGGATAGTAACATCTAGTTCAGTGGCACTCAACCTTTTTCTTTCCACTCACATACCACTTTAAGTATTCCCTATGCCATCTGTGATTAGTAAGGGATTGCTTAAGGTGGGATGTGGGTGGAAAGAAAAAGGTTGAAAACCATTGCTTTAATCGTACCTCATTGACTCGTTATGTGCACGGTTTCAGAACTCCAAAGGAAATGGGCCAATGACAATTTTTCTCAAGCAAAAGATTTCAGTAACAATTGTGTCTAGAGCAGTGGTTCTCAACCTTCCCTTCCCACCCACACCCCACCTGAAGCAATCTCATGGCATAGAGAATTAAGAGTGGGATGTGACTGGAAAAAAAATGTTGAGAACCACTGTTTTAATGGGTAAAAGGTGGTGGAGTCACACAAGATGTCGTAGTGGCATGGTTAGTCTAGTGGTTTGCGCTACACTATTACGGCGCCAGTGACACAGATGCAAATCCGTGGCTGACTCTACGGAGCTTGTATCTTCTCCCTGTGACCTGCATGACTTTTTTCCGGGCATTCTGGCTTCCTCCCAACCTTCAAAAACTTATGAAATTTGTAGGTTAACTGGTGTATTTGGGGGCATGGTATTGTGGAGGGCCTATTATCATGCTGAACGTCTAAAAAATATAATGTAAAGGGTAAGGAACAGGTGATAAAATAGGTAGAGGGCAGGGAATCCTATGTGGCACAGTAGTTCAATCCTGACTCCCCCCTTGAGGAAATTATATGTCCTTTCTTCCAAGTGATCCACTTCTTCCCCCCACCCGTCCCAAGGTCATCAAGCTTGGCCGGTCGATTTCTCATTGCACTTTGCCCCTGGAGTGCTGATAGGTGACACAAGCTGGGAGGAGTTGAATGCACGGTGATGCAGAATAAATGAAAAGGAAAAAAAATATCTTATGTTCAGGTCAACCCATTTTGACGTTGTATGGCTCCATTACGCCACATGAGGAGAAGTCTGGGAGGGGAAATAGTAAAGGATGTTTGTTTACATGATGGGAGATGTTAGATTGCAGTGAAACCTTGATGTTAGATCAGGAGATGCAAAAAAAATGGATGTGCATTTTGGCTTTCATAGATGTGAAGAATTCTCGCAATTAAATAGTGAGTCCACACCTGGAGGATGTAGAGCAGTGGTTCTCAACCTTTTTCTTTCCACTCACATCCCACTTTAAGTAACCCCCTTGCCATCAGTGCTCAGTGATTATTAAAGGATTACTTAAGGTGTTGTGTGAGTAGGAAGGGAAGGTTGAGAATCACTGCTCTTGACCCAACTATTACTGAAATATTTTGCTTGAGAAAAATTGTCATTGGCCCATTTCCTCTGGAGTTCTGAAACCGTGCACATAACGAGTCTATTAAGTACGATTAAAACAATGGTTTTCAAACTTTTTCTTTCCACTCACATCCCACCTTAAGCAATCCCTTACAAATCACAGAGCACCGATGGCATAGGGAATACTTAAAGTGGGACGTGAGTGAAAAGAAAAAGGTTGAGAACCACTGATGCAGAGAGTTATGGTCTCTTTATATCAGGAAATGAACCTACCAGGGATAATGAACACTGCAGATTCTGGATTTATTGCTGAGGTGAAGTGAACATCCTATCAGATTCCAATTACATATTCCCCACAATTTTGAAAAATTGTCTAATTGAAATTTGCAACTTTCTGCAGTAATTTGAAAGATTAGGTACTAAGAAAATCTTCTTGATTGTCAGAGAGGGTACAACAATCTGAGCCCAACATACTAACGTCATTGTGAAGAAAGCACATCTACACCTCTACTTCCTCAGGAGTTCGCGGAGGTTTGGTATGAAATCTGAATCCCTGGAAAAAGTCAAAAGATATGTGGTGGAAAATGTGCTGACCGCTGCATCATGGTCTGGTATGGGGACACCAATACCCCTGAGTGTAAATCCCTGCAAAAGGTAGTGAACACAGCCCAGGGCATCACAGGAAAAGCCCTCCCGACTATCAAGATCATCTATAGGGAAAGCAGCAGCAATCATCAAAGATCCACACCATCCAGCCCACGCTCTGTTCCCACTGCCACCATCTGCCACAAGACTCACACCACCAGGTTCAGGAACATCTGCTACCCCTCCACAGTCAGACTCCTCAACATAAACTCAATCATTTTTAAGGAGTTTTACTTTTGCACTTTATTGATTTTTTTCTCTGGGTATTGTACAGTCAGTTTGTTTAGATTTCTTTATTTGTTTACATGTGTACGTTGAGTAAAATGTTTTTGGAATACCAATAAGTGTTGATTCTCTCTGGCCTGCAGATAAAAGGATCTCAGGGTTGTATGTGATGTAAGCTGATGATAAATCTGAAATCTAATCTCAGAGAAAAGTGATTATATCAGGAGGAAATTCTTTATTCGGAGGTTCGGAATTTTTTTTTAATCCTCTACCTCAGTCGTCTGAGTCCATTTGTTACTGAATACCAACAATTTTTCGAATCTAAGGATATCAGATCAGCAAGGTATTGAATAGTGTAACAGACTCAGACGACCACACGGGGTACCCCTCCATTAACTTACATTCATAAGTCAACCCCATTTCACTCCCCACCTGCAGTATTGAGAGGGTTAAGGGAGAGCTGCTACTCCCTGTGGAACCTTATCTCAATACATTCCCAATTTAGGGAGTGTGAAGGGAGTACATAACTTGATGTTACTGTTAATGGAAAGTCAAGTCAAGTCAACTCAAGTTTATTTCTTCTTTGGCTTGGCTTCGCGGATGAAGATTTATGGAGGGGTGTCCACGTCTGCTGCAGGCTCGTTGGTGACTGACAAGTCAGATGCGGGACAGGCAGGCACAGTTGCAGCGGTTGCAAGGGAAAATTGGTTGGTTGGGGTTGGGTGTTGGGTTTTTCCTCCTTTGTCTTTTGTCAGTGAGGTGGGCTCTGCGGTCTTCTTCAAAGGAGGTTGCTGCCCACCGAACTGTGAGGCGCCAAGATGCACGGTTGGAGGCGAGATCAGCCCACTGGCGGGGTTCAATGTGGCAGGCACCAAGAGATTTCTTTAAGGAGTCCTTGTACCTCTTCTTTGGTGCACCTCTGTCTTGGTGGCCAGTGGAGAGCTCGCCATAGAACACGATCTTGGGAAGGCGATGGTCCTCCATTCTGGAGACGTGACCCACCCAGTGCAGTTGGGTCTTCAGCAGCATGGATTTGATGCTTGCGGACTCTGCCAGCTCGAGTACTTCGATGTTGATGATGAAGTCATTCCAATGAATGTTGAGGATGGAGCGGAGAGAGCGCTGATGGCAGCGTTCTAGGAGCCGTAGGTGATGCCGGTAGAGGACCCATAATTCGGAGCCGAACAGGAGTGTGGGTATGACAACGGCTCTGTACACGCTGATCTTTGTGTGTTTCTTCAGGTGGTTGTTTTTCCAGACTCTTTTGTGTAGTCTTCCAAAGGTGCTATTTGCCATGGCGAGTCTGTTGTCTATCTCTTTGTCGATCCTTGCATCAGATGAAATGGTGCAGCCGAGGTAGGTAAACTGGTTGACCGTTTTGAGTTCTGTGTGCCCAATGGAGATGTGGGGGGGCTGGTAGTCATGGTGGGGAGCTGGCTGATGGAGGACCTCAGTTTATCATCTAAATGCACAAAAGCAACCTGACGAAACAGCCTTTTCTGCTCCTCGGTGCAAAACATGTAGGCACACAACCAGACATCATACACACACATACATACATACAATAGATATGCAGGACAAATATACATTCATTCATCATTCATTCAGGAGTCTTGCCATGTGACGTGGGCGATCATTTCTCTCCACCCGTCATGATCTCTGACCCTCCGAACTGCAGTTGCTGCATCCCCTGTTCTCCATCAGTGAAGGCTCCAATTTTGAGCTGAGACCGTAGTCGATGTTGAGCTCATGAGGGAAAAATACTGAAGTGGTTTTCCATCGTCTTCTTCAGTTGCAGTGTCCATACTGGACGGGAAAACCCTGGCCATTGATCAGCAGATTCATCAGCCCAACGTTTTTAGTTTTACAACCAATTTGTAGAATCTGCTTGTAAAAACCACCCACTATCTGCAATCCACAGCTTCCTGTGACCCTGATTGGGAGGCCAAACAGGTCCGACACCGCGCTCAAGGGGTTACCTGTAGGCTATCGGACGGAAGGAGCGCCTTACACCTCCTTTTGTTGATCAATTGCGCAGCCCCGACACTGGAAAGTATTCGTATATACAAATTTTAAAGATTAATATTGCTTCTTAAATATGAGAGTCTCAGATGGTTAGAGTGAGCCATTCCTTTGGTCGTTCAGCAGTCTCACTGTCTGTGGGAAGAAGTTGTTCCTGAGCCTGGTGGTGCCAGCTCTGATACTCCCAACAATAGCCCCTGAGAGATGCTGTGTGCGGAGTGGAAGGGGTCCTCAATTATTTTGCGTGCCCTATTCAAACAAGGATCCCGGTAAATAATGTCAATGGATGGGGGTGGAGGGAGACTCCAGTGATCCTCTCTTCCACTCTGTGGATTGACCTCCGATTCATTTCTCCGCAGCCACCGCACCTCTCTGCGATGCAGCCGGCCAGGAAGCTCTTGATAGAGCTCATGTAGAAGTAGGACATTGCACTCTCCAGTATGTACACTGGCCAGTAGCCTTTCCTGCTTCAGTCTTCTCGGGAAGTGCAGTCACTGTTATACCTTCCTGACAAGTGAGGAGATGATGTGTCCAGGATAGGTCTCTCCTAAGTTAAGAGGACTCACAGGAACTTTGTGCTCTCCATTCAATCTTTTCAGCCAATCCCTTTTAGATCATCGTTGATTGATCCCTCTTGCCCAATGGAAATCAGTTTCAGTTTTGGAACGTTCAATTGATTCCATGCCCACACACCACCACCACCACCCCCCCTGCCACACCCCCCTGCTACCCCCCCCTCCCCCTGCCACCCACCCACAACAATTCCTCTCAAGAGGAGAAATCACTGTCATAAACTTTGTGTAGTTCCTGATGTCAAGACTTAACTGCAGTGCTCTGAATATTATAGCCGAGTCCCACATATTCTGGGTGCTTGCCAGAGGAGCTGGGGTTTTTTTCTCTCTGTCTATACTGTCAAGCCTTGATTATTTCTCCACTAATTAGACCATTTAAATCGCATTTTCCAAACCTATGAGAATCAAGCAATAACTGTCGATGCGATTGAACCATTTCCACTAGCACAATCCACAAAAATGCAGGACCAAAAAAAAACTGCTTCTCATTTTGCACGCAAGGGATTAATTCTATCGGTGCCCAGACATGGAATCTTATTCCCAGCAAAGCTTGTGGTCTGATTCTCAGAACTCAACGTGTTAAAATGCTTCACCACTTTCAGCTCTGCTTTCCTCATCTGTTCAGGCTGACGTCGAGGATTCTGCTGTCGGTGGGGGGGGGGTTGTCTGTGTGTGTGTGTGTGTGTGTGTGTGTGTGTGTGTGTGTTTGGTGAGAGAGAGGGAGCAAGAGAGAGAGAAGCGGTGAGAGAGAGTCACAGAGAGAGAGAGAGAGAGAGAGAGAGAGAGAAAGATGTAATAGATGTGATGTGTTTAGGGCTGGTTTGCATGGATGGTATAAAAGAAATCTCCAGGGCTGCCTTGATCTGACGAACTGTTGAGGTCGCTGAACACACTCCACTGTGTGAATGACCGAAAGCCTCACGGTGAGGCTGGGGGAATGAGGCAGGGTCAGGATGACAGTACCTCTGTTAAAAATCGGAGCCGTGCTCAGCACCATGGCGATGGTGACCAACTGGATGTCCCAGACCTTACCAACGCTGGTGGGTCTGAACGGCACAAAAATTAGTTCATCAGGGAACACGCAGAAAATAGTGAGTGAGCTATTACTGCTATCATGAAAACCTTGAATATTTATTTTAAAGTTTATTGCATGCTGGACTTTTGAAATGTTAAAAACCATCTGCGCTCGTAACAAGTGTAGGAATATTGGATTTTCAAGAATAATTTACATTTTTTGCTACATTCTTAATTTTCTTGTAAATCACGTTTTACTGGTTAAAGTTCAAATTGACAAGATTTATTGTATCAGAATTATCAAATGTTTATTGCATGTAATCAATTAATGCATACATACATATACATTTATATATGTAAATGTATGCATATGTATGTGTATATATATATATATATATATATATATTAATATTATAGATAGAGACATAGATAGATTATAGATACTTGAATGTATAGATAGATATATCAATGAGATTAAGAGATTACATTCTATGCTCAATTTATTGGATGATCTAGTGTTATTTGCAGCTTCCAGGAAGTGATATCCCTGGGTTTGGAGCTGATTGTGCGGAGAGCAGTCTGGTAAATCTCCTGAATAATGAAACACTGCTGGATTTGCTCTTCATTAGAATATCTTCATGGTTAACTTGAAATAAATGAACTTGGTTGAGGAGATGCAAAATAAGGCTTTACCCCTTCGAAGGGTAACAGGGAACACGTCAAATTTCGGCAATGGATTAACCTGTGGCAATTATATCAGTAGTTTCTCCCCTCTGTCTCTCTGTCTCTCTGTCTCTCTGTCTCTCTCTCTCTCTCTCTCTCTCTCTCTCTCTCCAATCCTTTTTTCATTCTTCTCTCTCTTTCATCTCTCTCTCTTTCTCTCCCCTTCACTCTCTCTCCCTTTGTCCCTCTCACCCTCTCTCTTTCACACTCTTTCCCTCCCTTTATTTGCACCTTACTTTCTCTCTTCCTTTTCTCCCTTTATTTCATTTTTTGTCCATTAAATCTGCTCCCCCAAAACATTTGGCCTGCACCTAATATTTTCCCTTCTTTCACTCCGCAATTCCATCTCTTCAGTATTTCCCCCATTTTCTATTTCACTCTCTCTTTCACATACCCACACCTCTCTCTTCTCTCTATCTTTCTCACCACTCTCTGTCTCTCTATTTCTCTCTTACTTCTGTCTCTCTCTCACCTCTATCTTTCTTCTCCATCTATTCACTCTCTCACTTTCTCTTCTCTCTGTTGCTCTCATTTTTTTCTTCTCTTTCTGTAACTCTCTCACTCACTCTTTCCCGCTCTCTCTCCCCCCTCGCTCTCCAAGACTTCTTCAATCCTCAATATTTCTTTCCCCTTGCTAATACCTCTTTTGTCTAATATTTATCTTTTATATCCCCAATTCCACACAACAAAACATTTAAAAAAAGATTGAAATGATTGTGAATCTATAGATCAACATGCAAGTGAAAAGAAATCAAATTATAATATTTAAAATGCAGTTTGTAAATCAAGATTGATTGGAAGAATTAGGCTTATGAGATTAAAATAATCACTCAACAGTTTGACAAAATTTCAACTGCTTTTAAGATAATGGATACTGCAGGAGTGGAGATTGATGCTTTGTTTTTTTTAAACTAAGGGCTTAAATCCAATTGTTATTTGCTTTACGAATCTAACCTTAAATTCACGATGTATTGATCTACAGAAATCTGAAGTACATGTATAGCCTTGGAAATGAGTGTAAGTTTCTCCTCTAGCATTTTGAGGTATATTCATCTGAATTTTCTTCGGTGTGAAACTGAATGGATCTGTTGAAATATAAGTATCTTGCCATGAAGATGAATGGAAAAATATTCCCATTCACTCCCTGCAGTATTGGTGTTTCTTAATCAGCCCCTGTATGTGGTGTGTGGCAACAACATATCTTTCACTTACTCTCTGTCACTCATTGGTCTGCTGTTCCTTTCATCTGTATTCACCTTTCCTGTTTCCACACACTCTCCCCGATTTTCTCTGGCGTCTTGTGTTTATTTCCCCCTCTCTCTCTCCTCTCTCTTTCTGTCTTTCTCCCCATCACTCTCTCTCTGTCTGTCTCTTCCCTCTCTCTGAACACACACACACCACACACACACACACACACACACACACACACACACACACACACACACACACACACACACACACACACACACACACACACACACACACACACACACACAACCCTGTGTCCGGGAATGATGCAGGGAAGAAAATATAACTTAAAAAACAAACTTGGAAAAAAATGTTATCTGCCTGCAAAATCACTTCACCAAAAGCAATTTCCTATGTGGTGTTTAGGAAATCTGATCAGGTAAAGTAATAATGTAAATAAATCTTCCAATCAGTAGGCCTGAGAGTTGGATTGATTCCTCCTTTAATATTAGTCAGTTGGAAAATGTTTAATTGATCCAAAGATAAAGGTAACACAATAGAAATCAATCACCCTTTGAGTGCGACATAAATTAATGTGATTTGTTTTTTGTCAGTTGTCAATTTTCTTCTTTATTACTCTGCTGTGAAACATGCTTGGCTCCATTCTGCTAACTCCTTGCTAAAAATATCCCATCTCACTCCAGCCCCAACCTTCATTCATCTGTACTACCAGTAAACAACAAGGGAGGGCAGACAGGCTCCCAGATCGTGTTGGAGGTTTGGATCTGGAGCTCGGGTGGCCGATGGTTTGGACAGGAGTCTGCGCAGCTGCAGAGAGTGCGGGAATGCTGGACGCGAATCCACGGACACTCCGTTTCCCCGTGTAGCATGACAGGGAGCACTTAAGACCAGAGAGAGAACAACACACTTTTATTCAGTAAGAAAGGCACACACATGGTCTGTGGACTGAACCGGGGTTTTTGGTCCAGGGTTTATATCGGTATACGTGGGGGGTGGAGTCAAGGGAAGAACCAGTCCTTAGAGGATCGCACCAGTAGTGAATTCCCAGTTCACTACACTCTGAAATGACTCTTTTTTATTTTTTTTACATAGAATTTACGTTTTCTTTTTGTTCAAAATTTTTTCCTACCTTTCAGAGTGGCCGTTCACCAAAACTCAAAATCTCCATTTCCTTATGTGGGTTTACACTGAACTGCGGTAAGTAAAGAGGCGGGACTTGCAAATCTGTGCTGTTCATTAGCCCGTTGTTTCCAGAAGGCCTGCAGTTAACTTTAGACTTTGGGGTCCAGGAGGTAAAATTTCGGAATGAGAATGAGTCCCTTATTCCTGCTCCGATCTTTTTACACAGACTGTGTTCAGGAAATAATTTCCCGGAACGAAGCAGCTGTGTAAAAAAAAAAAAAAAAAATTTCTCTCTCCTACTGTTAGGAGACCCATAGCAACTCCTTGTTTACCTTACAGCAGACAAATGTATATTACATTTTCAATGCATTATTATGTGGCAATAAAAGGAAATGTTCATATGCTCTATCAATAACACCAAAGACTGGGTGAAGGGAACGATAGGCTTTAATACACATTAGATTGTAGCTGGCCCAACTCCATGTGCTGAAATGGAGGATAGGGGAAGGGAAGTTGACATTTATGGCCAAGTCACAAGGAGAGGAGTCACTAGGGAGTGAGTCATCAGTGGGTGGGCCAGCCACTCATACACAACACAATATATACATATCACAACCCTAAACCTTGAATCTTGAACAGGGAGTAAGGCCACTCACTGAATCATGTTTTTTATCCACCTTTTGTTACCTCATTGATGCAAACTCTAGTCTAGTGGTTCTCAACCTCTTTCTTTCCACTCTCACCCCACTTTAAGTCATCCCTGTGCCATCGGTGCTCTGTGATTAGTAAGGGATTGCTTAAGGTGGTCAGTGAGTGGGAAGGGAAGGTTGAGAACCACTGCTCTAGACCCAATTGTTACTGAAATATTTTGCTTGAGAAAAATGGCCCATTTCCTCTGGAGTTATGAAACCATGCACATAACGAGTCCATGAGGTACAATTATAACAGTGGTTTACAAATGTTTTCTTTCCACTCACACGCCCCTTACTAATCACAGAGCACCTATGGCATAGGTGTATGTGAGTGGAAAAAAAAGGTTGAGAACCATGCCCTATCACATTCTTTCTCCCACAGGTAATGATCAGTTTGCTCCCAGTTCCAAGTCTTTATCCATGTGCTCTCCTTAGCTATATCCCACATGCAGGGCTGTTAGCAAGGGGGCTGGGTGGGGCATTTTCGGGCATTGCCTGCCCCCAAATGAGTCATTGTACCTCCTTCCCCCACTCGCAGCCACTAGTGTGGCTAATCTCCACGTGATATAAACAGCACCTTTGGGGGAGGGGGGGGTAAGTGTGACAGCAGCACATGGAAGAGGTTCATCATGACAAGTAGGCACCACCACAACCTCCCCTCCCCCCTCTGAATTTTAGAGCATCAATTTGCCTCCTCCCCCCCAATGCCCCCCTAATAGACGTTCTGAACGTCTGAAACCGACCCTGCCCATGTATTTGTTGGACCAACCTCCCTACAACAGCCAATCAGATTAAACAAAAACAGAAAATGATTCTTCTCCTCAGAATCCATCACTGGCTGCCTTCACCCCAACACGACGTCCATCCTACCCGATATGACTCGCCTTCCTCCACCTCAAATCTTTGCCCCTCTTGTTTCTCTCTCCCTTTATCTGGCATCCACCAATCAACTGCCTCTGTCCATCATCTTTCACCTCTCCCTGGTCCACTGACCCCACCCCCCGCCATCCCCCAATGGTCCAACACCTACCCTGCTCACCCTATCCTTAATCCACTCTCTCTCTCTCTCTCTCTCTCTCTCTCTCTCTCTCTCTCTCTCTCTCTTTCTCTCTTCATTCTCAGTCCTGATGAAGGGCCCTGGCCTGCAACGTTGGGACCGTCCTTGTTCTCTCAGTTGTGCTGCTCAATTGCTGGTTCCTCTTGAATCAGAATAAAAATTTATTGTCATGAACAAGTCAGGAAATTCGGTGTTTTGCAGTGCAAACATTCATATTATGAACCATCTTACAACATCATTATATAAAAATAAAAATAGATAGTGCATGAGAAGTCAGGCAGTGTCTTTGGTTCATTGATCATTCAGGAATCTGATGGCCGTGGGGAAGAAGCCGTCCTTGTGCTCGTCTTTAGGCTCCTGTACCTCCTTCCCAATAGCAGCAGAGTGAAGAGGGCACAGCCTGGGTGGTGGGGGTCCTTGAGGATAAAGGCTGCTTTTATTTAAGACATCGCTTCATGTCCTGGATGGAGTGAAGGCTGGTGCCTGTGATGTGGCAGGCTGAGTTAACGACCTTCTTGTCCTGAGAGTTGGCACCTCCATACCAGACAGTGATGTAACCAGCCATTATGCTCTCCATGGTACACCTGTGGAAGTTTTCAAGAGTTTTTGGTGACGTACCGGATCTGTTCAAGCACCTCACGAAGTAAAGCCGCTGGCGAGCCTTCTTTGTGATTACAGATCCTCGGAGATGTTGACACCCAGGAATTTGAAGTTCGAGAATGAGTAATATCTTTCTGCATTCAAACCAACTATTGCAAGCTTCTTGAACCTCCCCACTCTATCCTAACCATGAACTACTCCAGGACCACATAAAGATCTCGCTGTGCTATTAAATCTGAGTCTGCTAAATCTCCTGAATAAGGAAGCACTGCTGGATTTTCTCTCCATAAGAATATCTTCAATGTTAACTTGAAATAAATGAACTTGGTTGAGGAGATGCAAAATAACGCTTTGCCCCTTCAAAGGGTAACAGGGAACATATCAAATTTCGGCAATGGATTAACCTGTGGCAATTATATCAGTGGTTTCTGCGCTCTCCCTCTCACATCTCTCTATCTCTCACCTCTCTCCAATCTATTTTTCTCTCTCTAATTCTCTGGCATCTCTCATTCTCTTTTGCATTCTCTCCCTCCTCCCCTTCACCTCTCTTTCTCTCTCTCCTTTCTCTCTCACTGCTCTCCCTCCTCCCTTTTCTCATTCTCTCCTCTGTTTCATCTCTCTCTTTCATTCTCCCAAAGTCCAGATGAACAGGGTTTTCTCAATGAAAGCTTTGGGAATGCCGAAGCCCTTGCCCTCAGAAGGCAGAGTACAGCAGTGCTCCTGGATTGTGTGGAATTTTGAGACCCTGCTGACTTCTTGTGACACTGTCTGCAGTAATATGCTGAAGGATTGCCGTTAGATGCCATTTCAAGTCTGACTTGACACACCAGTCGAGCTCAATAGCTCATAGCTGCTTGCATGGATCAGAAGGCAAAGAAAATGGAAGCTTCTTCTGTTAATTATTTTCCTCTTATTTATTTCCCTGATTTTTATTTGCTTCTAATTAATATTTTAAAGTTCAATGTACAACACCACCATTCACACCTGGAAAAGCCTTGCTCAGGTTTGCCTTCTGTCGAAGGCTGCGAACAAGGTTTGGAGCCGTGCGCTCCCTCGGCCCAGATTTGCGAGGGGGCAGGCCTAGCCTCGACCCAGGTGACAGGGGACTCCGAACAGCAGGGTCCAGTGAGGTTCCCCCCCCACCCCTCCCCTCCTCCCACCACCCCGAGCATCTGCCCAAGAAGATTAGATCTAAATGAGAGGGCATGGCGAGGAGTTGGATGAACCATCCAAAAGATTTTGTCAGAATACCCCAAAGCTCATTACAACCAATGAGGGGCTTCCAAAATGATTGCCCCATTACACTGGACAACAGAGAATCTGCTTCCTGAACAATTTGAGGTGTATTTTGTGGATTTCGAGCTGTTGATCATGAAAATCACCTTAAAAATTCCTATCACGTACCGTTTTTTACATATAAACTAGATTTCTGATTTTCCTGTCATTTTTTAAGTCTACTGGATTCAAGATTAAATTTATTGTCATGTAGTAAAAGCAGTGTCACATTACACAAAATTGCCTTTTGCCTGCTGTAAGGCAGATAGATTCTTTATTGGCAGAAAATTGCCTGAAGTTCCTCTTAGTGTCAGAAAAAGAGACACGAATCTTAGCGGGGGGGCATTAGGGTAACTGGAAAGAGTGGGGGCATCACAGGTAGTAAAATTGCTATTGCATTTCCATAAAAGCCCTATTTAAAAAAATAAACTGGTGCAAACAAAGAAAAAGTGAGGTCGTGTCTGTGGTCCATTGTCCATTCTGAAGTCTGTGGGCGGTGGAGAGAGGAAGCTGTTTTTTGTACTGTTGGGTGCTCGCCGTCAGGCTCCCGTACCTCCCTTCCTGATGGCAGCCGTGTGAAGAATATTTCCCCCTTCCCTCTAGCCTTGACGGAGGATCCAGCCTTGAAACATTTATGTTTTTTAACGCAGCTGCTGTGTTCCAGGAAATTATTGCCATTTTCCCGGAACGCACGCTGTGTAAAAAGGTCGGAACGGGAATGAAGGTGGTATTTCAGTTCCGATATTTTACTACCTCGACCCCTAGTAAATTTCCCAGAATGCCTGCAATCTAACTGCAGGCGATCCATGAACAACGGGCTAATGAACAGCACGCATCGATGACGCGTGTTGCAAGTCCCGCCTCTTTAATCACCGCATTTCCAGTATGCTGTCTAAACCCATGTGAGGAAATGGAGATCTTGACTTTTGGTCATTCATTTGCAAATGACCAATGCCGACACGTCGGACATTCTTCAGACCGGTAAAATCACGCAAATTCTATCTAAAGCACATAAGTACTTGATCATCCCCACCTGTTGTTGCCGCCTGGCCTTCAGAGTTCTTCCACCAATTCTTCCCCTTCATTCCCTCTCTGCTGTTCCTCTTAATCAGGCTCTTTTGGGAGCAGGTCATATCTCTCATCGCTCTCTGGGCAACTCTCCCAAGTTTCCAGCCAGGTCCTCAAGTTTTAGATTCCTCCACTGCCTCAACTTCAATATCAAAAGCAATCACCTTTAATCACATGCTACACCTGGGCTAAACCCAATCCCCTGAAAAAGAAAGCAAGATAGTGCCTAAAGCAGGTCTGGATCGAATTAACCGTGTTTCCAGAGATGGCTTCGTTCCAAATCTAATTATTCTTGTTGAAGTTGGTCGAAACTTCTTTAAATTGAATGCAAGATGTAAAAATTACATTTTCTTGCCTGGAGAATCATTGATTGTTGAAATTGATATCAAGGACAATGGGCTTTTTTTCCCAGTCTACCTTCCAGAAGTATTCTAAAGGGGCTAGGAACTTCCTCCGTCTTCACGTAAACTGTTTCTGCAACTTCTGGAGGTGAATGTGAAATTGAATAAAGGAACCATTTCATTTCTAATATATTTAACACCTATTCCTCTATCTCCTTTCCTCCAATTACTCACCCTCTTCGCTCTACATGCAAAGAGCTACCCACTCCCCCAATACTTCCCAGCATTTTGGTCTTCTCTCACCGCCCCCCCCCCATATACAACAACCACGACCTCTTGCCTGTGGGCCTGTGATCTTCCCCCTGCCCTCACCCCCCCCCCCCACCATTTTGTTCAGGACAGGAAGGGTTTAGGGGGATTTGGTCCAAATACACACAAATGTTTGGTTGGACATCTTGGTCAGCATGGAGGAGATGGCCCAAGAGCCTGTTCCCATGCAGTAAAATTCTGAGACTCCAGTGGATGAATTGAGTTGATATGATATCTTGACTCAATGGGCTTCGTTAACACCGTAACATTCTATGATCTACATCAGCACTGCACATTGTTTCATTGGATCCTACTCTCAGTCAATGCTCGCCCAATGTTAGTCCTCCCCATGGCAGTGACCAAGAGCTCATATTTCCTCCGAACAACACCCAGCCCCTTCCCTTCCTATCCCCTCTCATGCGGGTCCGAATGTTGCTCCAAATTACTGCCGAGTCATACTATCATGAAGCACAGTGCAGAGGCTTTTCAGCCCATCATAAACATGCTGGTCACCTGCATACCAGGCTTGGATACGGCCTGTGATCTCTGCCTCTGCAAACTGATGGCAGTCTTGCAGCTGGGGCGTAGCCAGGTTCTAAACGTAGGGAGAGTGACTCACACCAAATCATTTTAAATTCATTTTTGTATTTAACATCAAAATACAGGAAAGACACAGTTTTAAAGGAAGTACATAATTGTTATTTTGCACTTAAAATCAAAACATAATAAAAACGTGTTAGTTAATTATTTTACATTTTAAATGTAAAATGAAAACAAAACAAAGCCATATGACAAATTTATGAATCAACTCCAACAATCTTTCGTCTCGGATTCATCCTGGCAGTTATCTATTACCTTATTAGAATCTACCTCAGTAGCCCACTGTCTTTCAATGGAGACCCAAGTCAACAATCGATCCTTGCCCATTGTAGGACAAAGGTAGGACTTCAGGTGTTGGAGCTGGCTAAAGGATCTCTGTGCAACCGTGCTAATTACTGATTAGGTCAGAAAAATGTGCTTCAATGTGGACAGGATAAATGGAACACACGTCATGGATTTGAGTACATTGTTGACGGTTTTACGAGCCCCCATAAAATGTTACGAGCCTAAAGGACCCCAAAACCCAGCAGTAATAGATATTCACCACGACAAGTAGTTACTTAAACAAAAGTTGTTTAAAATTATCTTTAAACATGAAAACAGAATCAAACCTTAACTTAGCTACCCAACTTAACCCCCTTCTAGTTCTAAGTGCACGTGTATGTAACGAGCATGCAAATTTAAGAAAAGTTCTTTGGTTCACAGTTCAATCTCACTTCTTATTCTTCCAAATTCACTGATTCCAGGCAATTCTTATACTCTGCATAGAATTTAACATGTATAAAGTTCACCAGGCTTTGGTGCTCAAAAGGTAAATGTTTACCTTTCAGGAAAGTTCTTGTAGGTTTGCAGAGAAAATATGTTGTTCTAGGAACTCCACAACTGAGGTACCACCATTAGTCACCTCAATGTCTTGCTGATGAAACTTGCCCCATCAGGATTCTCCAGATGATAACCTCTTTCTTTCAGGCTATCACAGAGTTCCTTTCTGTTTCCCTTATTCCAAGAGAAACATCAGACAGATAGTGCTTCCAGCCATCTGCCACTATGGAGCTTCTGTTTCAGTTCCAACAAGCTTCTCCTGGCTGACACTGTTCAGTCTCTTACTCTCTCTCTCCATCTGAGATTCAAAATGCCAGCCACATGTCCTTCACTTTCTCACTTGAAAAACCCCCCACCTTCTCCAGCAAACAATAGGAGTTAGTCTTCTGCTCCCATCTGTTGTTTTAGGTAAACAAGAACCCAGGAGTGATCTTTCTGAGCACTCTGTCAAAACCCTTGCAAAGAGCTATCAATAGGTGGTGTGTCTCCTACTTGTTGCTTTAAAGACAACATACTATTCTTTCATGATGTCATTTCAATTAGCACCTACTTGTGAAATGTGCATAGCAATCACCATAGTTTCTGTAAAGTCACTGAATATGAATTCTTCAGTATTTCAAATAAGATGTGTTTTAAAGTGTATTGTATATATGTAACCTACTCTAATTTTACCAATTTATCTCCCAAAAGCATCTCCAAATATTCCATCACAACGGTCAGTTTCTTGACACTTAAATTTACCTTACTGCTAGTGCTCATTATCTCCCCGTACATGTCTTTGAATGAAATCTTGTATGATTTCAGTTTGACTGTCGATGACGTCTTGACTACGTGTCTGCTAAAAATGCAAGCCATTTGCAGGGAGCCCCAAACCCACAAGCATTGACCCACAAGTATTTTGTTTTCCATCTTATTGATCTGTGGCAGATCGATGTCACTGGAAGGAATTTATTTTGTGTCACCTGTCAGGCCAGCTTAACTTTCTGTCAACTTCCATCAATCAAATTCTTTCCAATGCATTGATTAAACGCTTTGCCCATAAACTCACCAAGGGAGGGATTCGAAGTTAAGTGGAGGTCAAGCATTTACCATGGGAAATCTGTTCTTTGTCACAAACATTAAAAACTCACCATGATCCTTTTCATTTTGTGGATATCATTGATTCGTCGGGTGTTTATTCTCAATCCTGAATTGAAATACTTGACTGTCTAGTTCAGTGGCCAAATCAGAATTAGAATCACGGACATGTGTCATGAAACGCGGCAGCAGTACACAAGGCGCAAAACTACTGAAAATGACCAATTCCATAAATGTAGGATTTTAAAAATTAGTAACTAGTGTGTCACGGTCGCCTATTTACCTTCATCGGGAGGAGAGTGAGCGTCATGATCTCCCGTGTGGCGGTGATCCAATGAGAAGGTCGAAGGAGTTTAGATGGGTGATGTTTGGTGAGTTGTAGCTGGTGACTAATAAAAGAGGAAGTGGGCTTCATGGTATGTTGAAAAAAATGGGGGAGCATAGTCTTCATTTGTTTGTAACCTGTGAGAAATCAGGGCCACTTCAAGAGCAAAATAAGGTAGCGCCTGTGGTTCATTGTCCGTTCAGAAATATGATGGCGGACGGGAAGAAGCCGTTCTTGTCATGTTGAGGGCAGTGTGAGGAGGTCATTGCCTAGGTGGTGAGGATCCTTGATAGAGGCTGCCTTCTAGAGGCACTGCTTCTTGAAGATGCCATTAATAGAAGGAAGGCCTACAAACACCTTCTGGGCACCTCTGGATTCAAACTTGAGTTGTTGTTGTCATGCTAACCACTACACTATCGGTGCCACCCCTATAGAAGGCTGAAGGGCCTATATGGTGCTGTAATGTTCAATGTTCTCTGGTCAACATTTTGAGCCAAGCTCCTGCATCAGCAGAGATGGAGATTCGGAAAAGTTCCCGACATAGAACAGGAGGAAGTGCGTGGGAAAGATTTACACTTTTCAAATCCACGGATGCAGATTGATCACTGACATTTTCTGGTGTTTTTCGGGCTGTTTTCTGGTGTTTTTCGGGACGCCAGCATCTCCAATCTCTTTTGCCTCCAAATCTGCTCCATATACCTGAATCAAGAATCAGTCAAGTAAATATCTGCTTCACTTCCACGTTAGAATTAGAATCTCTTCCCATGGGCAGTGAGAATGCGGAACCACCAAAGGAACTGCTCACACAAACCATCCGAGACTCTTTACTAAACAATCTTTATTTATTTACTCTACATTTGTCCTGCATGTGATTTGTTTGTCCGTATGTGTGTTATGTCTGGTTGTGTGTCTGCTGTTTCGTTAGGTTGTTCTTGTGCGATCAGATGATAATAAACTTGAAATTGAATCAGAATTTAATGTTAGATTTCATATTTATTGTCCAAGTGCATACTTGACATCAGGTACAACCCTGAGATTCCTTTTTCCTGTGGGCCAGGCAGAATTACCACTAATTGGTAGTGCAAAAAATAAACCGTACGCAGCGTATTACACGTAAACAAATAAAAGAACTGGAAACAAACAATGAATGTAAATAATGTGACTGTACAATACAGGTAGAACAAAGAAAATCAATAAAGTGCACAAAAGCCTCTGATTGTGTTGTCGTTGAGGAGTCTGACGGTGGAGGGAGTAGCAGCTGTTGCTGAACCTGGTGAGGTTTTGTGACCTCTTCCCTGATGGCAACAGCCAGAACAGAGCGTGCGCTGGGTGGGGAGGGTCTTTGATGATTGCTGCTGCCCTCCAACGGCAGCGTTCCCTGTCGACGCACTCGAAAGAGGGGAGGGTTTTGCCTGTAATGCCCTGGGCTGTGCCCTCCACCTTTTAGAAGGCTTTACCCTCCAGAAGTATTGGTGTCCCCATACCAGACTGTGATGTAGCACACACTCCACCACACCTCTGTCGAAATTTGCCGAGGTTTCTGGTGTCATACGTAAACCCAAGGAAATAGAGGTGCTAACGAGCTTTCTTCACGATGCCATTAGTGTGTTGGGTCCAGGAAAGATCTTCCAAGATAGTGACTCCCAAGGACCTAAATTTGCTCACCCTCTCCACCTCTGATCCCCCCTGAAATTCATTGATTTGCAGCAACATTACAGTGCAAGGAGACCACAACTGTACATAGTCCTCCAGGTGCGTTCTCACAAAGGGCCTCTATATTTGGATTAAATCATCTGTTCTGTTATTGTTTTATAGTAAAGGCCAACATCCAATTACCTTCCTAATGGTTTGTGGCACTTGCACATTAGATTTCAGTGCTTTGTGTCTTTCTTTTTTCTTCTTTGGCTTGGCTTCGCGGACGAAGATTTATGGAGGGGTAAAGTCCACGTCAGCTGCAGGCTCGTTTGTGGCTGACAAGTCCAATGCGGGACAGGCAGACACGGTTGCAGCGGCTGCAGGGGAAAATTGGTGGGTTGGGGTTGGGTGTTGGGTTTTTCCTCCTTTGCCTTTAGAACCCTTTGAAATCTTGTTCTTGTTCAAATGTTACTCTGCTTTTCTCTTTGTGTAGAAGTGAAAGATATCTTGCTTTCCCTTGAAGTTCTGTGCTCTCACCCACTCACACGGCTCGTTACTTGTTACTCAGTGACAGGGGAAGGTTAAACTGGACTTTATACCCTGGAGCATCGAAGAATGAGGCGAGATTTGGTAGTTTTTTTTTAATTATGAGGGGGGACAGGCAGAGTAAATGTAGGTCAGCTTTTTCCACTGAGGGTAGATGAGGTACAAACCAGAGGATGAGAAGATATCGGCAGGCATCCAAACAAAGCAGTAGAGGGGAAGGGCGGTCGCAAGGCAGGGGGTGATAGGTGGAGAAGGAAGGGAGGGGACAGCTGAGATCATGGGGAGGAGAGATGGCTGGGTGAAGAGAGGGAGGAGAACTGGAAAGGGGGGAGGGGGAAGAGGAGAGCAGGTCAGCAGAAACCGGAGAAGTTGATGTTAATATCATCTGGCTGGAGGGTGTCCAGACAGAAAATCAGGTGCTGTTCTTCCAACTTGCAGGTGATCTTGTACATAAGGCCATGGACAGACATGATTGTGGGTGTGTGACACAGAACTGAAATAGTTGGCTACTGGGAGGTGTCTGTTACTGTAGCGGATGGAGCGAAGCAATCTCCCAATTTGCACCCAGTTTCTCCAATGTAGAGAATACCATAAAGGGAGTTCCAGATGCAGTAGATCACTCCCGCGGATACACAAGTGAAGTGTTGCTTTGCTTGAAAGGCCTGTTTGGAGCACAGGCTGAGGTGAGGGAGGAGGTGTGGGAGCAAATGTGGTACCTCCTGCAACCACAGGGGAAGGTAAATTGGGAGATCACTTTACTGAGTGCCTTCGCTTTGTCCACAACAGTAATCGTTCTGTATCACACTCCCACACCCACGTCTGTCCATGGCCTCATGTATTATCCCACCAAGACCACCCGTAAATTGGAGGAACAACACCTGATTTTCCGTCTGGGTGCCCTCCAGCCAGATTCCATTAACATCAACTTTCCTAGTTCCTGCTGACCTGCTCTCCTCTTCCCCCTCCCCCCTTTCCAGTTCTCCTCCCTCCCTTCACCCAGCCATGTCTCCTCCTTGTGTCTCTGCTGTCCCCTCCCTCCCTCCTCCACCTATCACCTCCTGCCTTGTGACCACCCCTTCCATCCTCTACTATTTTGTTTGGATGCCTGACGACATTTTCCCATACGCTGATGAAGGCCTCAAGCCCACAACATTGGTTATATATTTTTACCTTTGCTATATAAAGGACACTGTTGAGCTTCTCCATCATTTGTACATATGAATATCTGTCCTGTTTATGTATTGTTTGACTGAATATGTGTATTAAGTAAAAGCACAAAGCTGGAGAATCTCAGCAGGTCAAACAGTGTATTTTACTTTATATAACAGAGATAAAGATACAATATTTTGGGCTTGAGCCCGTCATCAAGTCTTAGGAAGATGTCAGCAGGCATCCAAACAAAATGGCAGGGAGGAGAGTTGGGGGTTGGGGGGGAGGAGGAGCACAGTACCAAAGGCAGGAGGTCACTGGTTGTTCGGACGCCTGCCGACATTTTTCCATACCTTGATGAAGGGCTCAACCCCGAAACGTCGGTGAGGTATTTTAGCCTTTGCTTAAGACTTAACACTATTTAACTTGCTGAGATTCTCCAGCATTGTGTTTATTACTTCAACCAAGGACTTTCGTGTATGTGTGCCTGCATGCTTTGCACCGAGGACTGGAGAACGCTGTTTCGTCGAGATGTACTTGTGCAATCAGATGGCAATAAAATTGGCTTGACTCTTTGCATTCTGTTTGTTGACCAATTCCCACTCAATGTTCACGTCTTGCCCACAATTCCATGTGATCTAACCTTGTTGACTAACCTCCTGTCAGTGATATTATTAAAGCCTTCAGAAAATCCAAAACCACTGGTTCAATGGTCTATTCCATCAATCACATCTATAAAGAACTCCTAGATCGTAGTCTGACTTGATCTTGTTTTAATAAATACACACTGACTCTTGCCTGACCTTCACAATGAGGATTTTATTTTCACTCGGTGGTTGAAATCTGAGACAGGTGGCTCACACAAATTTTAACAAGTTCAGTCCTGCGTCGCCTAACATCCTTGATACATTCTGCGATTTGGACATTGTGCGAACACCATATTAGCTACAACACTCAAGGGATGTGCCATTCACAAGATTGGATGCCGTTGCCTTCAAGTCGAAGCTTACACTGTTACACAGTAAATGTTTTATTTGTAAGTAGGGAAAGTTCACATTAAAATAATGATAGAAAGTACAGTCCATACATAAGCCAGTAACATAGACATTTATTATGACTTTCAATACATGTGCATTATAGGTAATACATGTACTGCACCATTATACACCTGGCAGCGCAATCGCTTTGTATATAAGAGACTTGAGATGTCCGTGTTGTATGCGGAGAAGCTGTTTTCGTTCACTTTCTCTAGCCACGTCCGCTAAATCTTGTTCTCTGATTGGGATTTCTGAACTCTATTATAACCTTATTGGACCACGGATGTATATGCGGTTGGACGCTGCCCGAACGGACGTTATGCGGCGCATGACTGTTTATGAATGAAAACATGAATCGCTGAGGCATAGAGATCAGAATCAGAATCCGATTTGTGGTCGTGAACATCATGAAATTTATTGGAAATTCAGTACCTAAAAATGAATAATTAGTGTAAAAAAGAGAGAAAAAAAAGTGAGGTTGTGTCAACAGGTTCAGAAATGTTATGGCAGTGGAGAAGAAGCTATTTTGGATGTTCATCTTAAGTCTCATATACCTCCTTCCTGATGGTAGCAAAGAGAAATGGGCATGGCCTGGGTGGTGAGGGTCCTTGATGATTGAAGCTGCTTTCTTCAGACACCAATGCCCTTAATGGAGTGAAGACTACGCTGTGGATCTTGATGGTAAATGGGATCAGTGCAGGTGGGTCTTCAAGAATCAGCGTTAACATGGGTGGGCTGAAGGGCCTCTGTGTCTCTGAAAATATGACTCTATAGTTTCCAGTGTTGAGGTTAGGTTAATAGGTCAGTAGTTAACCTACAGTAGTCAACTTCAAACTCCGTTGACTAATATCAAAGGCTAAATGGTTGGATCAGGACTTTCTGAAATTTAGAGAACGAGGGATGATCTTATAAAAAATTATATAAGGTTGTAATGAGACGTAATGGGGCAGATGTCAAAATAATTTCTGGGGTGGGAGAATCTTGAATGGGAAGACATGATAATAAGATGCAACGGGGGGGGGGGGGGTGATTCTTCTCACGGGCAGTGAAACTGCTGAACAATCAAAGGAATTTCTCAACCATCCGAGACTCTCATAGTCACAAAACACTATTTATTTATATATCTGTCTAGTTATTTAATTATATGAACGGTTGTCCTGCATGTTTGTCTGTATGTGTGTTATGTCCAATGGTGTGTCTGCGTGTTTGGCACCAAGGACCAAAGAACATGTCAATAATCACAGAGACAAAGACTGAGGGGAACGATAGGCTTTATTACACACAAGACTTGCTGGCTTGGGCCCAAACTAGGGAAGTGCAGGGAAGAGGTGACTCAACCTTTATGGCCTCCAAGGAGGAGTCTAGGAAAGGGTGTCAGGAGGGCGGGCCAACCCGTGCCTGTACTGGCTAGTACATACAATAAACCATATCATTACAACTCAGTTTCATCGGATTGTACTCGTGCAATCTGGTGAGAATAAACTTGACTTTAAAGCTGAGAAATGTGCAGATCTCTCAGAGGATGGGTGACATCTGGAATTCTCTTCCCGGAGAGTTGGGGAGGACAGATCATTAGAAAGGTTTGGTGGAGGTCGATCCATTTTTGAAAAATTGGGAGAAGGGCGGTCGTGGGAATCCGGCACAGAAGAGGAGACGAGAACTGGAGTGGATAAGACATAATCTGATTTAATGATGGGCCCTGGTGGCCTAGAGCTGTCCCCATTTTGTTGTCTCTTCTTTGTTTTTTCTCTCCTTGTGGCATGAGGATGACATTTTCTCACCTACAATTTCCAGGAACCTTTCCACTTTGAACTTGCTCATTTTTATCCCTGACGTAATTAATGATTTATTTTTGCTGAGGTTGGCCGTCAGGCAAGAGCTGCCTATGATTCTGGGAGACCAACAGAATAGGCACATGAGCCCGGAAAACCTCAGGAGATCCAAAAGCTTTAGGTAAAACTAAGGGCATTATTGCAGCTGAAGATCAGATGAATCAATGGAATTGCAGACACAGGAGCCACGGAGGATAATGAATCGTTTAAATTGTTCAAAGAGATGATCGAGATATCGGAGGTGCAGGGTCCTGAGAAACAGGCAGGAAGCTGGGGCTGAGGTTTGGCTCTGATCGACCAAGATTCAGTTCCTGGGCTTTAAAGCCAATTCCTGCTCCTTCCTTGTCTCAAGTCCTTTTTGAAAGTATTTTCTGTTTCCTTGAAAGCAGCATCTGATTAACACACAGGAAAACCATGATAGCCAGTTGGTCTGTTTTTTACCCCAGAGAAAATACTGACCAGGAATACAAGGAGAATTCTTTTGTCTCCTTTGAAATGGGGTCATAAGATGTCCATGCACCGAGCAGAAGGATAGTCTGACCCTTGGTTTAATCTTCAATCAATCATAGGCACACACATTAGATCTCACACTAGATGGCCATTGTCACTCTTTTCTTGGCTACAGTGCCCTCTCCCCTTCCCTAAGGATGCAGCTCAAAGTTTATTCCCCCCGCTCCACACCCCTACCAGAGAGCATTCAGAACACTTTGCTTGTGCATCCGCAAGGGTCATCTACTACATCTGGCTGTGGCCTCCTCTACATCAGGGAGATATACGCAGACTGGGAAATTACTTTGTCAAGCACCTCGGCTTCGCCAGTGACCAATCGTTTCAATTCCCTTCCCTATTCCTATTCCGAAACGTCTCATGCACTGCCAGATTGAGATCTCCTGCCAATTGGAGGAACAACAACTCGTATTCCTTCTGTGCAGCGACCGTACCACACAGCTGGCCAGGTGCTCCTGATAGAGCTCCTGTTGAAGAAGTTTGACGTAATGGCGGCCGGTAGTCTTACCGGCTTTAGTTCTCTCAGGAAATGCAGTCGCTGTTGCGCCTTCCTGACAAATGAGGAGAAATTAGGTGTGGAAGGCTGCACGAAAGGAAAACACAGGCACAATACTGTTTGGGGAAAGACAGAGAGAGAGAGAGACAGAGACAGAGACAGAGAGACAGAGAGAGACAGAGAGAGACAGAGAGAGAGAGATTGATTTATACCATGGGCCCTCTGGGCCCACCTGGCTGTCGAATGTCAGTAGGCCAGGTGCCATGTCTCTAGGCCACCTGTTGGCCTAGTTAAATGAACAATTTGCCTGTCTAAGTGTTTCTTAAAAACCCTATTGTTCCAGCCCCTACCACCACCCCATGCAATGCATTCCAGATGGCTACAACTCTCTGCGTAAAAGTCTTACCTTAAAAGTTCCTCTTTTCACTTTATACAGATGTTTGCTACTCCTGCCCTGGGAAGAAGGTGTTGACTATTTTCCTTTACTATGACTTTCCCAATCTTGTTGACTTCTATAAAATCACTTCTCATCTTTCTCCACTCCAAAGAGAAACTAACCTTGCCTCACAAGACTTATTTGTCCAATCCAGGCAACATCCTGGTAAATCTCCTCCGCACCCTCCCCATAGCTTCCATGTCCTTCCTGTAATGAGGTGACCAGAACTGAACATAACATTCTAAGTACAGTCTCACCAGAGATTGATAAAGTTTCAACATTACCTCACGACCCCTGAACTCAACCCCCCAATGAATGAGGCCCAACATCCCATAGGCTATCTGCACTTTTGTGTATGGGACTAGAATCACAGCGTCTGCAGACGCTCCTGTTTAACTCCAGGTTCAGTGTGTTTAGCCATGCAGGAGCTAACTTCAAGCACCTGCAGGCAACTGCAAAGGGGCAGTTGTCCGCTTGTCTCCATGTGTTCTCCTGTTGAAGAGTTAGGGGTGACTTGATTGAGGATTTCAGGAGAATGTTGACAAAAAAAAAGTTCAGACCACAGCTGAGGGGAGTCCAGGGTCAGAGGATGTGACCTAAAATCTGTGGCAGGCCAGAAGTCAAGGTTTGGAAACATTTTTTCAAACCTCAATGGCATGCATAGGATCTTTCCGTGGGTGTGGTGTGGCCTTGTTCTGGTTAGGTTCTGTTGACCAGGAAAGGTTTCCCATGACATTGACCCCTGAATCATAGGACGTTCCTGGCATAGAGGAGGACCATTGTGTCTGGTCAAATAAAGAGCTAGCCCATCACATCCCACCTTCAACAAGGCCTGCAGCACCTGATGATGTTTCGGTTTACTCTTTGTTGTTTCTCTGCAGACTCTCTTCCCGAGCCCTGAGGAAGGCTGGGAGATATATAGTTCGGCCCAGGATCCCGATGGGAAGTGCGTGTGTGCGGTGGTTGCCCAGCGGAGCATGTGCTCACGTGATGCACACAGTAAGCAACTGCGGCAGCTTCTGGAGAAGGTACAACTTGGCCATTCGTTTACTGGGGAGTGTTTGGCAGTTGCTGGGAACAGTTACCACACAGTACTTAGTGAAAAAGGCTAGGTACTTTATTGGCAAACATTTATGTGCTAATTTAAGTCAGACCATTGCTCAAACCGTGATGTGATCAATGCTAGTTCAATATTACCTCCCAGCCTATCTTTGATCTGTTGAGGTCTCAAAGATGCAAGAGTAACTGAGCACACAAGCAACTTGCAGACAATGTTTATATCTGTGTCTTTGACTCTGTGTGTGTGTGTGTGTGTGTGTGTGTGTGTGTGTGTGTGTGTGTGTGTGTGTGTGTGTGTGTGTGTGTTGTGTGTGTGTGTCTGTCTGTCTGTCGCTATGTGTGCATGATGTGTGTGTGTGTGTGTGTGTATGATGTGTGTGTATGATGTGTGTAGTATGTTGTGTGTATGTGTGTATGTGTGTGTGTTTATGTGTGTCTGTGTGTATATATGCGCATGTGTATATGCACACGTGTGTATATGGGTGTGCGTATGTTTCTGTGTGCATGTGTGTGAACGTGTGTGTATTTGTGTGTGTGTATGTGTGTGTGTCTGTGTGTGCGTGTGTGCGTGTGTGTGTGTGTGTGTGTGTGTGTGTGTGTGTGTGTGTGTGTGTGTGTGTGTGTGTGTGTGTGTATATGTGTGTTTGCCCGTGCTGTGTATTTACATGCATACTGTGCAGGATTTGACTGTATGTGTATTTGTGTTTTTCTGTGGATGGAAATAAAAAGTTTGAAAACCACTGTTTTAATCGTCCCTAATTGATTCGTTATGTGCACGGTTTCAGAACTCCAAAGGAAATGGGCCAATGACAATTTTTCTCAAGTAAAATATTCCTGTAACAATGGGTCTAGAGCAGTGATATTCAACCTTCCCTTCCCACTCACATACCACGTTAAGCAATCCCTTACTAATCACAGAGCACTAATAGCATAGGGATTACTTAACGTGGTGTGTGAGTGGTAAGAAAAAGGTTGAGAACCACTGGTCTAGTGTGTATAGAGGGAACAGAGTATAGATAGAGACAGAGTGTATAGATGGAGATAGAGTAAATGGGTAGAGATGGGTATAGACATAGCAAGTGCAAGCAGTCTTTTTCCACTGAGGTTAGGAGAGATAAAAATTAGAGGACGTGGGTTAAGAGTGAAATGGAAAAAGTTTAGGGAGAATATTTGAGGGAACTTCTTCATGCAGAGAGTCATGTGAATGTGGAACGAGCTGCCAGCTGAATTGGTAAATGCAGGCTCAATTTTGATATAGAAGAAAATTCTGGTCCAATACATGGATGGGAGGGGTATTGAGGGATAGGGACCGGATGCAAGTCAGTGGGACAAGTTCGGCACAGACTAAAAAGCCAAAAGGCCTGTTTCAGTGCTGCCATGTAATATGGTCCAATGGTTCTCCCTGCTCTGACTGAGGCAGAAATTATTGTTGTTTTATAAAAGTATTTACGTTATTTATTCATAGGACACAGGATAGAAGGCCTTCAGTCCCTTGCCATCTCTGTGGAAGAACTCTCCCATTCCCTGCCGATATCCCCACATTTCTGTAAATGATTCCTCTTTTACAGATCAGTAAATTTACCTATAATGAAATGTTTCCTCTTTTGAGCATAAGACATAGGAGCAGAAATAGGCCATTCAGCCCATTGAGTCTGTCCCACCATTCATTCATGAGCTGATCCATTTCCCCACTCAGCCCCTCTGCCTGGCCTACTCCCCATAGCCTTTGGTGCCCTGGCCTAATCAAGAACCTATAATTTTCTGCCTTCAATTCATTCACCTTTGCTTATCAACTTTCTTAGCAGGTAATGTCAAAATGATCTGTGTGTATTCAATTCTATTTAATCTTCTGTCAGGAAAAAGTGAAATCTCTGCACCTCAGCCAATGCCTCTGGTAAATTTTCACCTCCATTTTCCAATACCTTGACATATTCCCTATCTTCCCCAACACCTTTGGTCTGCATTAGAATCTGTGTCCCTAGACTGAAATGTAAGAGTCTAACTCAATAATTCACCCAGAAACACTGCAGTTTAGAACATCAGTTCATAAATCACTGCTGTTCTCACATATTAATGCAAGGTTCATATATTTAAAACACAGAAATTAAAATCTTTGCAGCTTAATTAACAGCAAGAGTAATTTTAAAGTATATTATTATTCCTTGCCTATGGGAATAAAATGCATTTAGAAATGTTGACCTTGGCTGTTAGCCAAATAGCATTTAATTATTTCAATTATGTTATCAGTTAATTCAGCTGCCAGACAATGTGGCAATTAAAAGTTAAACCTAGAAAAGAGTCAAAATGAATATTGCATTGATTTAGATCAAACTATTGGTAGTCCGTAGCAGTGTGCGTGCACTCTCCACGAAATAAAAGCAGCAATTTTGGCTGCTGTGTCAGAGGAGGTTTATGTCCGCTTGGCAGGTAAGCCACTGCCAGCACCCCCACCCTACCCCAAGTTTATGACTGCCAGACTGTGCCCCACCCAGTTACCCTAATGCCCTCCTCTAACACTGGTTCTGGCTCCAGCCCTGGGTGTCATGCCGACAATCTTGCGCTCAACCAAGGTTGTAGACCTCAGGAGGAAGCTTGGAAAACACGACCCAGTCCTCACCAAGGGCTCAATAGTGGAGACGGTTAAGAACTTCAAATTCCTGGGTGTCAACATCTCTGAGAATCTGTCCTGGAGACTCCATGTCGATGCGATCACAAAGAAGGCCTGCCAGCGGCTATACTTTGTGAGGTGTTTGAGGAGATTTGTTACATCACCTAGGTTCTAGAAAATTTCCACAGGTGTACTGTAGAAGTGATACCGGCTGCATCACTCTCTGGTATGGAGGCGCCAACTCTCAGGACAAGGAAAATAGTCCAGAGGGCTGTTAACTCACAGGCACCTGTCTTCACTCCATCGAGGACATCCATATGAGGTGGTGTCTTAAAAAAGCAGCCTCTATCCTCAAAAACCAGTCAATGCCCACTTCACTCTGAGGTACAGGAGCCTGAAGATGAGGCCTCAGCAGCACAAGGACAGCTTCTTCCCCTCTGCCATCAGATTCCTGAATGATCAATGAACCAAAGACACTGCCTCACTTTGACTTTTTGTGCACCATTTTCATTTATAGTTGTAAGGTAGTTTATGTAAATGCTTGCACTGTGACGCTGCCACAAAACACTGAATTTCATGACTTGTCCATGACAATAAATTATGATTCTGATTAAAGACACATAACCAACAAGGTATGAGCAAAATGTAGGCAGGCACTGAATAAAATGGTGAGGGGGAGGGAGAAGGGAGAAACACAGGCCCACAGGAAGGAGGTAATGGGTGGATAACTCCCTCCATATTCACCTACTTCCCCATCCACTATTGAGCCCTCCCTCCTTATCCACCTAATACCGCTTACCTGTGAGCCTCTGCTCCTCCCCTGGTCCCCTCCACCTCACCATTTTATTCAGGAGCCTGCCAATATTTTGCCTGTACCTTGATGAAGGGCTCGGGATGAAAATGTCAGTTATGCATCTTTATCTCTGCTATATCAAGTACGCTGTTTGACCTGCTGAGTTTCTCCAGTGTTTTTTTTTACCCCCGTCTGAGAAACTCAGAAGGTCACGACAAGCCATTAAGGATATAACCAATGTTTCGGGTCTAGGCCCTTTGTCAACATATGAGCACCTGAATGATACTCTTTCTCCGCGGGCTGGCTCAATAATGAGCCATCTTCCCAGAATGGGCATCGCCTTGCCTCCTCTGATCTGATGTGCGGCCAACACTGTAAATTATTATTTAACAAGCAACTATTAAAAGTTTCATTTTGGGAGCTGTTTTCTCACTTATTAGTAGTGATGGCAAAGAGGGCCTTCCCTATTTGGGGGCCAATTAGTTAACGGACATATTTCCATGATGAGGTAGCTGCTCATGTAGGTGCCCTAGTGCAATTAGTTACTATAATAATGACAGCTGGGCTTGAGAAATCCATCAGCTGAGGAATTTGGAAAAGCTAATAGGATTTATAATGTTGTGACCAACTGTATCTTTAGCCTGAAAAAATCAGCCAAAACCTTCAGAATAAAATTCAGGATAATGTTGCCTCATTTGCATTTTGCCATAATTTGAATTTCCATGCATTTACGTTGCAAAGAGTTCAGATGAATTACATTCCAAAGGAATATTCATAGATAGAAATAAACATTGTCTTGTTTAAGAGTCTCAGATGGTTAGTGTGAGCAGTTATTTTGGTCTTTCAGCGTTCTCACCGCCTGTGGGAAGAGATTCTGGTTCTAACATTGAAGTGAAGCATTTATTCACGTGGATGGTTCTTGAATTGAACCAGGAGCTATTCCCCACTCTTCCTCCCCTCCCCACTGCTGAACCCTGCTGTGGGTGAGGCGGTGGGGGGGGGGGGGGGTGGCGGGTGTCACGCTGAAGAAAATATCCAAACTTGGATCAGGTGCAGATGGCAAGTAATCTCTGCTCCGAGACACAGCCCAGAGCATCTTCTGGATGTCTGCGAAATTTCCATCAGCTTCCCCGGACTTGTTTAACTTCAGAGATAAATTAGAATCCATCTGTTGAGACTTGATTCATCCTAAGGTCAACCAAACGTTCTGTAAGTAAGGCAAAGAATGGATGGGGAAACTAGTGGGGGGAAGCTTTTCCTCAGCCTGGTGGCGCTGGCTCTGATTCACCTGAATCTCTTCCCCAACAGGAGCAGCTGAAAGATGTTGGGTGCAGGATGGAAGGGGTCCTCAATGATTTTGTGCGCCCTCTTCATAAAACAGGTAGATCACATGTAGTTTGGGACCTCATTATTTCAGAGCTACTATCTCAAGATCAAACTTTATATCAGTGCAGGATTTTAATACGTGAGTAATGATGCCTTGCTCCAAATATATGGGCCCCTTGGAAAAACCACACCAGGGATTCCTGTATAATTTTTGTCTCCTTATCTAACAAACCGCAGGAACTCCACAAGCTCCTGGGGTGGGTGGGTTTGTTCAAAGGAGAGATTGAATAGATTAGAATCTCATGAGAGACTCCAGATGCTGGAATTTGGAGCAAAATAAAACAACCCAGAGGAACTCAGAAGGCCAAGCAGCGCCATTGGGAGAAAAAAAAAAGAATGATCGACGTTTTGAGCCAGGATTTGTCATTAAAACTTAAACACTTCACGGACAGTCCTGATGAAGATTTCTGGCCTAGTGGTAGGCGTGGCGCTATTACAGTGCCAGCGACCCGAGTTCAAATCTGGCGCTTTCTGTAAGGAGTTTGTACATTCTTCCAGTGTCTGTGTGGCTTCCTCTGGGTTCTCTGGTTTCATCCCACCCTCCAAAGCAGCATGGCGTTGTAGGTTAATTGGTGTGTAATTGGAAAGCATGGGCTTAAATAGCCAGGATCAATGTCTACCGTGCTGTAAATAAAATTTTGAAGATCTTAAAGCACTGACCAATCCTTTTCTCCCACCGATGTCACGCGAACCACTTCTTTTCTCCTGCAGAGTTTTAGGGCCTCTCTGGGATGAAGGGGTGACTGACTGAAATATGGTCTGAGGGCTCGACAGGTTGAACATAGGGAAATTGATCTCTCCGTTTACGACTGCAATGCGGAGAAATCTCTTCAGAGGGTGGTGAACGGCCTGCCATTGAGGACAGTGCGAGGGGGTGGGAGGGGGCGCTCGGTCAACCAAACCCAAAGTCTGCAAATTAGAGTGACAAATGGAGAGAGCAGGAAAATAGTGCGCGCAGGTAGCTGGACGACATAATCTTTTCATGGCAGAAAATGGATGGACGACTCCCATTTCTCACCTTCCCAGATAGAATTACACAAGAATCTTAGAAATAGGTTGCAAATTCTATGCTAATTAGAAGCAAGACAGCAGAGTGAACATTAATCCTCATGCGGGCTTATGCAGTGAGAGTTTAAAACCATCAAAGTGCTTTAGCAAATAAAGAATCCAGATTCAATATGCTAAAATGTAAATTTAGACATCAGAATGATAAGGGATAAATATTAGTGTCATGTCTGTGGATTTATTTTGAGCTGATACAACGGAATAAAGTGGAGAGAGGAAGAGTGGCAATCAGTCTCTCATGAATGCTGAACTTCCCTTTGGATAACTACAGGGGACCCAAATATTCCTTCCGAGCGAAGCAATGCCTCACTTGTGAATCTGCGGGGGTCATCTACTACAGCCGGTTCTCCCGTTGTGGCCTGCTTTTCACCAGAGGGACTAGGAGATCGCTTCGGTGCGCACCTTCTGGAATAGCGGGGACTTCCCCCAGTGGCCAATCATTTTTTTCATTCCCACACTGACATGTGCCTCTCCCAAACCCGCAAATTGGAGGAACAGCACCTAACCTCCCGCCTGGGCACTCGCCAACCAGATGGCATTAACATCAGCCTCCAGTTTCTGTTATGCGACTCCTCAAGTCTCCTTTTCCTCCAACTCGCCCACAGCCTTCCCTCACCATCCATAGAGCTACCTCCTAACCTTATACTTCTCAGCCCTTCAACCCCTGTTGTTGTTGTGCCAGCCTATATCCACCTCCCACCCATATCCATCTCTTACCTATTAGCCTGTAATCCTCCCCTGCCTCTTTATCCCTCCTCTGCTCTTCCCCCCCCCCCCACCTTTTCAATTGGGGCACATGCTCGCCCTTTGCTCAAACCTTGGCCCGAAACGCTGGATACTCTTTGCCTGTTATGGACCTGCTGAGTTTCTCAGGCGCTTTTGTGTACCCCACCACAACCCCCAGCGTCTGCAGACTTGCCTGTGTGGCTTTTGTGAGGGATGGTCACTTGTACCCCACTAAATTAGCCATTCAGTGTCCCGGGATAGGAATAGGGGTTTACCTTTTCACACTTGACCGCTCCTAACTGGGGCACTGAACGCTTTCCCACTTGCAAAGAGCCATCCCCGGGGGTTAGGACTGTTCTACCTTCTACTGGTGACGTCAAGACGCATCGAGCTACGTTGGACCTGCCCTAAATCCTGGTCAATGTATTATGATCTTATATTTGAACAAAATTAATCTTGCCTAAGTATAATATAACTGAGCTTAATGTACAGCACAGTATTAGCCCTGTTGTTGTGCCCACCTATATAGCAAGGTGCTAGTAATAAATAGAGGACAATTTTTAAGCAGTGTGGGAAAGTTGATGGTGCTACCAAAAATTGGCTGCTATTGCTATTTATTCTCCCTCTCCCTCCCCCTCCCTCCCCCTCCCTCCCCCTCCCTCAACCCCTCCCCCTCCCCCTCCCCCTACCCCTCCCCCTCCCCCTCCCCCTCCCGTGACTTTCCCACAGCAAAGTTTATACCTTCATTTTAATCTTTTCTTCATTCCCGTTCCTGTACTCGTGCAAAAAAACTTGGGTCAGCATGCAATTGTCCATTTCACACTTAAATTATTTCAACGCTGACATCGGTGATTGAACTTGGGGTCGAGGCTGTCGATCCCCGGTGTTAGATGATGTCATCTGATGCTGGCGTTGAGCTGATTTTGCTTTCACGCCAGACGCTTTAAAGGCCGATGGGCCGTTGTTTCCTGGGATCACCGGCAAGTGTGAAAGGGGCTGTAGACACCAGATCTTTAGCACAACAGCTGCACTAATAGACCTGCTGCTGCACAAGTTCAACACTGACCTCGGGTGCTGATGGCATGGTGTTTGCATGTTCCACCTGTGATTATATGGGCTTCCTCCCATACCATCTATAAATTGAAGGAGCCACACCTAATTTTCCATCTGGGCCCTCTCCAACCGGACAGCATTAATATTGTCTTCCCAGGTTTCTGGTAGCCCACTCCCCATTCTCCCTCCCTTCCCATTCCCTTTGTTTCCTTTCCTCCATCTCTCCAATCCCTTCACTCTCCATTCACAGAGTCATCCCCCCTCCCCATTTGTTGGTGTCCCCTCCCTACCTTATCCACCTCCTGCCTGTGGGACCATGCTCTTCCCCTGCCCTTCCTCCCCCTACTATTTTGTTTGGGGGCCTGCCTACATTTTAAGTCATTCCTTGATGAAGACATTTGTTTTGTCTTTTTTTTTAATCTTTGCTCTCTAAAGAACACTCTTTGACCTCCTGAGTTTCTCCAACATAACTTATCCCAAAGCCTTGCGGGTTGTGAAGAATGTGCCTCAGGCCATCCCACCAACCCCCCCTCCCCTCCATCTGTACTCCCGCTGCCTTGGAAAAGAAGACTACATATTAAAAGACTCGTCCCACCCAGTTACACTCTCTTCCCTCCCCTCTCACCGGGGAGGACGATTAACAAGATCGAGATCACGCACCACCAGATTTCAGGACTCCTGAATCAAGCTGACCACAGTAAAGCAGTAAAAATGCTCTTTTTGCTCCATACTACCTGATGTTTCTGCGACTCTGCAGGTCTAATGTACTATGTATGAGATGTCCAGATAGACTGCTTGCAAAACAAACTTTATATTCTGTATGGGCATTCTCCATCCAGACAGCATCAACATTGACCTCCAATTTCTATTAAATCCCTCTCTCTATCCTTATCTCTATAGCTTTCCTTCCCCTTCCTGTCCCTCCCCTCACCTTCCCTCTCCCCCCACCATCACTTCTCAGATTTGTTTTCTCTTCTACCCTCCCACCTATGAACTCGATGGGGGGCCTGTGCTCCTCCTTCTGCCCCTTCCTCCCTCCCTCTCCTCTTGCACTCCCCACCTCCTTTTTATTCAAGCACCTCCCTGTCTTTTGCTCATACCTCGACAAAGGGCCCAGGCCCGAAATGTTGGTTGCCCTTTATGGGCACTGTGTGACCTGTTGTGGTTTTTTTTTTCAGGACTTTTGTGCATGTGACAGCAACCTTAAACTGGGCTCAGTGTGTGAATTGCCCATGGCCGTGAGGGGTTGCAGACTCTGGGGTGCAGTGGACCACTGCAGGGTGCCAGATATGGGAAAACAACCCCCAACTCCCCCCCCCACCCCAGTGAGAAGGAGAAGCATAGAGGATGACCATGGTAGGGGTTTAGCGGCTGAAGGACCCACACAGGGTACTGGTAACCTGCGATCAAAGGACCCACACAGGCTGCGGGCTGGTGGAGACTGGGTCATGGCAACAAGGTAATGGAACCGGGATTCAAGAGGGCACTGGGGGTAAAAGGGCCTCGGGGGCTTCCCGATTGAGTTGGAAGTTCGGATCTGGAGCTCAGGCTGCCAATGGATAGAACAGGAGTCTGTGCGGCCACGGGAGCGCTGAAGGCAAATCTACGGACACTCAGTGTCTCTGAAGGGACTCTCTTTTGCTTGTCTTTCTCAAGGGGCGTCAGGCAATGCTCACGGTGACTCTTAGTTTGCCTTGTAGCAGACAGGAAATTTCTTGTATATTATAATTTGTAATATTAAGTGACAATAAAAAGAATCTTGAAACAGACCCTTCCACCCAATGTCCATGCCAACCAAGGAGCCCAGCTGAGTTTGTCCATTCACCTGCATTTACCCCACATCCCTGTCAACCTTTTCTATTTACGTGCCTGTCTACCTCTGCCTTTGGTCCACTGCTCGCTGTGGAAAAGAGTTGACCCTTTTCATCTTAAATCAAAGTCCTCCCATTTAAGACCTGCTCCATAGCCTGGAGAAAAAACTGTGACCATTCACTTTATCTGTGCCTTTCCCTCTAACGTCCAAGGCTTTGGCGGAAAAAATCCCCTGCCTATCCAGTCACTCATGAGCTGATCAGCAAGCTTGATGATGCAAAAATTGATGGAGGAACACATCTTGAAAAGGTTGTGAAAGAATACAGAGGGAGATAGATATGTGGCAAATCTACCTTATTCACATCTGACCTGATCCCATTTCATTTTCAGCACATTTCCATCAACTCCCAAATTCTGCAACTCACTTATTCACTTAAGGCCATTTAGATTCAAGATTAAAATCCCTTTTATTGACATGTAAAAATATATAAAATGTCTGTCTGGATGGAGGCCGATGACGAGCAGTGTGCCTCAGGGATTGGTGTTGGGTCCTTAGTTGTTCAACATTTATATTAATGAGTTGGATGATGGGGTGAGTAAATATGCGGACGATACAAAAATAGGGGGAGTTGTAGATAGTGAGGAGGGTTTTCATGGAGAACAGAAGGATTTGGATTGTTTGGAAAGGTGGGCTGAAAGTTGGCAGATGGAGTTTAATGTAGATAAGTGTGAAGGTGCTTCATTTTGGGAGGAATAACTAAAATAGGATGTTTGCAGTGAAGGAGAGGGCATTGAGGAATGCAGAGGAACAGAGGGATCTTGGTATAATGGTTCAGCGTTGCTTGAAGGTGGATTCCCATGTAGATAGGGTGGTGAAGAGGGCTTTTGGTATGCTGGCCTTTATAAATCATAGCATAGAATATAGGAGCTGGAAGGTGATGTTGAAACTGTTTAAGGCCAAGTTGGTGAGGCCAAGTTTGGAGAATTGTGTGCAGTTCTGGTCCAAGTTATAGGAAGGATATAAATAAAGTAGAGAGGGTGAAAAAGTTTACAAAAATGCTGCCTGGATTGCAGCATCTTGAATACGGAGAAAAATTGAGTAGACTGAGTCTTTATTCATTGGAGCGTAGAAGGTTGAGAGGGGATTTGATAGAGGTATTTAAAAATGATGAAGGGAATAGATAGAGTAGATATGAATAGGCTCTTTCCCCCAAGGATAGGGAAGATTGGAACCAGGGGTCATAAGTTGAGGGTTAGGGGGCAAAACTTTAGGAGTAATATAAGAGGATGCTACTTCACTCAGAGAGTGGTTTGAGTGGAATGATCTACCGGAAGGGGTAGTTGCGGCACAGTCAGTTCTGTCATTTAAGAGGAGGTTGGATGAGTACATGGATGAGGGGGTTGGAGGGTAATGAGCAAGGGAGTGGGTAGGTGGAACTAGTGGAGTTTCATGTAAATCAGTGCGGACTAGAAGGGCCGATATGGCCTGCTTCCGTACTGTAAATTGTTATATGGTAATGTGACACAAACTTTCCTGTTGCCTGCCATAAAAGTCACCATGAGCATTGCCCAGAGCCCTTCTAGTAAGGGAAGGAGACCCAAAGGAAAGACCCTTTCAGAGCCACTGAGTGCCTGTGGATTTGCCTCAAGCACTCCCACGGCATCTGCACCCCGTTCGATCCACTAACAGCTCCCCAGAAACAAACCTCCGATATGACCAGGGCACCTTCAGTGCTCGAAGCCAGTCGTGAGCCCTTTCCAGGCTATATTACGCTGCAACTCTCTCGACTCGGAGCTGCTGATCCAAGTCAAAGTGGTTCTGTGATAAACAGATGTTTGGCCAATTTAATTGGGCCCCAGGGAAGGGAATCAGGTTCCTCTCTTTTCTTATCAGAGGGAAGTATATCTGAGTTTCAAGTCAGAGGCAGTAGACTGTCGTCATCCCCCCACCCCACCCCCACCCCCTTTGGGCACTGGAGATTGAGCCCTGAGACCTTCACGCCTCCTCCTCTGAATGATTTATAATGTTGGCATTTTCCCAAAGGAAGCTAAAGATTTCAGTAGTCTGTTGCCTTAAAAAAAACTTGAGCAAGTCTTGTTAATGTGATTCAATTTTCTTGTCCTCCCCCAGTTTTTCAACACACAAAACTGCTGGAGAAACTCCGTCGATCATGCACCGCTCTTTAGAGCAAAGATTTAACCTGCAAAAAGCAGGCAGGGGCCCAAATTTAAAAAAGGGGGTGGGGGTGGTGGGGGGGGTGGGGGGTGGGAAGAGTCAATTCTGTTATTTTGGTCTAGCCATTCTCAACCCTTTTATGGAGGACAGCTACATGAGACGGTCTCTTAAAAATGCAGCCTCTATCCTCAAAGACCCCCACCACCCAGGCCCTGCCCCTTTCACTCTGCTATCATTGGGGAAAAGGTACAGGAGTCTGAAGACGAGCACAAGGACAGCTTCTTTCCCTCCGCCATCAGATTCCTGAATAATCAATGAACCAAAGACACCACCTTACTTTTTGTGCACTATTATTTTTATATTTTACAGTAATGTCGTAAGATGGTTATAATATGAATATTTGCTCTGTGACGCTGCAGCAAAACACCGAATTTCATGACTTGTTCATGACAATAAATCCTGGTTCTGATTCTGAGGTAATGTTGCCGTTCTATCAAACTCTGGTTAGACCACACTTTGAATGTTGTGTTCAGTTCTGGTCAACTCATTACAGGAAGGATGTGGAAACTTTGGAGGCAGGGCAGAGGAGATTTACCAGGATGTTGCTGGGATTGGAGAACATGTCTTATGAGGTAAGGTTACAAAGCCAGGGCATTCCACTTTGGCGTGACAAAGGATGAGAGGAGGCTTACTAGAGTTCTATAAGATTATGAGAGGTATAGATAGGGTGGACAGTCAGTACCTATTCCTGGGGCGAGAGTAGCAAACACCAGAGGACATCTATGCAAAGTGAGGGGAGGAAAGCTTAGGAGCAATGTCAAGGATAATATTTTTTACGCAGAGAGTAGTGGGTGTTAATGGTAGTGATTTGGAGAATTCCCTGTTGAATCCAGGAATAATAACTGCAGAATAGGCAGAATTTTAATTTTTGTTTTCTTAACTTACCCCTGTTATGGTGTTCACAATTCAATTAAGAAGTAAAATTGATTGTTCACAGGGTTCAAATTGATTGGGGAGGCGAGGTTTGGTGAAGGCTATTAATATTCACCCGACAAGAATGTGACCTGAGGCATCTCCAGGCAGAAAACGTGATGCATTCACAAGCCTCACCCTGTCATGGAAAGAAATTTATTCCTGCAGATGCTCACAAGGATCGATCATTTGTTCAGGGAAGGACCATTTTGATTGGAATCCGGGATATGAAAAGGAGCATTGAGTATACTTGCTAATGGTATTATGGTCAAAGAAGGCAGGTCTGCAGACGCTGCGATCGTAGTAAAATCACAGAAATGCTGGCGGAACTCAGCAGGTCTTGCAACCTCCATCGTAGGTAAAGATCTAGAACTTATGGTCGCCTACTTCTCAAATTCCATGTGAGAGTTCAACAGTCAGCTAAGTTGAGGGATGATTTAATTTAATTTTAATTTAGACCTACAGCACAGTACAGGCCCTTCAATGCTTGATGTTGTGATAAACCCATATATTTCTTAAAAAAAATGACTAAACCTTCCCTACCTCATAACCCTTTATTTTTCTTCCATTGATGTGTCTGTCTAACCCCCTAATATTTCAGCCTCCACCACCA